>NW_022436967.1:5233045-5278185 GCF_009761245.1 Sapajus apella
AGGAAGGAAGGAAGGAAGGAAGGAAAGAAAAGAAAGAAAGAAAGAAAAAAGGAAGGAGAAAGGGAGAGAAAGAGAGAGGGAGAGAAAGAAAAAGAGAGAAAGAGAAAAAGAAATAGGAAAAGAAGAGGATTCAATACAATTTGTATATGTAATTTTCCACGTTTAAAATTTGTTGGAAAATAATTGCCTTTTGAATCGAGAAACTCACTAAAAATTTTACTTCAGCAAGGTGACATTCATTACATACATTCCTTATGTAAAAAGTTTACCATGTCTGCTTTTCATTATCAGCTGCTAAAAGCAGAATATCCACAGGGAGCTGTGCCACCCACTAAGTTCTCTCTTTCATTGGCTTTAGTTTTCTAATTTCTACTACTCTATATTCTGAATCATTTACTCTATACTTACTTTATTACAAAAATAATAATCATAAGATTTTGCTGATTTGTTGATAGGGAAAATAAGCAATACTTATTTTATTGCTGCTATCACTTAATAGAGTTACTATGTGCTAATGTTTTGTTAAGCAATTTTTTTACTTTAAGTATTTTTCTAAAAATCTACAGTTTAAGTTTTTCCAAATGTAATTTAGGATTATTTTTGTAGCAAATATAGTAATCAAGTCTGAGTTAGAAGAAAAATCCAGAACGCTTGAGATTTACCTGGAACATAAAAATTATGAATTATTAGGGTACCAACAATAGTATAAAGAATTCCAGTGTTTTATTCTACCCTTGATTCATTATGTTAAAAATTCAAAACTTCTGGAAAGAGGTCTTACTCAGCTATATCTAGGCTACATGGCTTTACCTTGACTTTTCTGGGGATCCAAATCTGAAAGATCTCCAAAAGTTTCCAGATGTGAGGCTGGATACCTTTCACACTGTTTCACCAAGATTAACTATTTGGTTATAGAAATCTGTTATTTTTAAATTCTTATCATAGTTCATTGTGAATCTAGATCGTATAAAAGAGATATATTGTATATCTTTGGCCATACTTAAAATTGAACACTTTACTAATATATAACTTCAAAGGTATATCTACATAAAGGTGAGAAACAGAAAATTGTGGGCAAGTAAGAAGGGAAGACATATAGTAACATATTTATCTTTTCAATTAGTTTCTTTCATTTTATACAGCATTAAAATTTAAGCATTTTTAATGAAATATTCTTTGGGATCATAGTTTTAACTATTACATACAGGTACAACACAAATATGTATGTTGCTTTACATTGCTGGGTTTTGTTTGCTTGCTGATTTTAAGAGTACCCTATATGAGTGTCAGGAATTTAAAACTTGAAAAGTAATATCACATATTTCTTTACCTTTGTACTGAATTAGACAATCCTCCCAATTATGTTATTACTGCAATTGGGATATATCATTAAGTTGATATATACCTCACTCCCATTTAACTCTAGTTACAATTATCTTACAATCAATGGCATAATAGAACTGATAAAATATAGTATAGTCTAGAACCCTCTGGCCATTAGGTATTTAGGTTATCTCTGAACTGAAAATCAGCAGCTGAAGGGGCTAACTGAACATGAGTTAATTTAATATTGTGGGGGCTAGAAATTAGGCTCATTCAAAAAACCAAAGAAACAAGGATCTACTTTCTTATTTTGATGAATGTCTAAGGAGGTGTCATACCGTTCACAAAAATCCCATGCCTTAATAGATATTTATTTAAAAACATTAGGAGAGTATTTCTTCTTCTAGAATCACAGGGTGTACATGTTTTCCTATGTCACCTTCCAAATACAACAAATTACTCTTGACATTATATATAAAACAAACATAAGAAGATTCTGAATGGTGGCAAGAAGACGACAGATCAGCTAGAGACCCAAGAAATAACACGATCAATAGGTGGTCTCACTTATCTGCGTGCCAATTTTTTCAGCTTCAAGTCTGAAATCTGTCAACACCAACTGGAGCTGACAAAAACCTTCTCCAAATCTTGCTCTTAGTCAAAGGATCATGAAAATGGAAGTCTAGCAATACAAAACATCTTTTGGAGAATAACCTTTTTACTCCACACAGATGCCACAGAAAAGTTTGTGGGTCAAAACTCACCCATGTCAGCAAAGGCTGAATGGGGATATTAGACTTCAGTGCTTGCTAAGCCGTAACAAAGTACTGCAACTCTCCCCTTGGAGTGGCATTAGAGGCAGAATAGGGAGTCTGGACTTTCATTCCACCAGATATTAATGAGGCCACTTGCCATTTCAGTTGAGAACAGATAAAGAGCCTGGATTTCCACTCTTAACCTTCAGTAGTGAGACACTGCCACCTTCACTAGGGTGATATTATATGTATCCTAGTGAATAGTAAGGAATTATATCAAAGTCTGGTGGTTTAAAAGTGACTAAACCCCTCTCCTGTGCTGTCACTGGAGGACACATGGGGAACAGTAACAAGGCATTTATTTCCTTCCAGTCAGCTATCATTGGAGGCCTAGAAAGGAGCCAGAACTGTCATTACTCAGGAGTAATGATGGTTCCCTCTCATTGAGTGTCAAAAGAACCAAAATAAAATATCAACCTCTACTATAAGAATTCAGAGGAAGCCAGTTAAAATAGAAGGTTTAAATAAGATCCAGGGTCTTATAGTATGTATTGTGAATATCTAAATCTCAACAAACGATTAATTGTCATACAAGAAGCAGGAAAATCTATGGAATGAAGAATGATAATAAATAGATGCAACACTAGGAGTAGAGGGATAATACAATTAGCTAATAAAGGTTTTGAAGTAGCCACTATAAAAATGCTAACATGAGCAATTATAATTGTTTGAAATGAACAGAAAACCAAGTTTCAGCAAAAGAAAAGATAGTCTTAGTAATGACATGGAAGAACTAAACACAAATTTTAGAACTGAAAAATCAAATACCCAGTTTTTAAAAACTCTATTAATAGGCTCAGAACAAAATTGGAAGGATAAACGATAAAAATAATTGAACTGGTAGATAAAACAACAAATTTATTCAATCTGAATAACAAAGAGGAAATAGATCTCAAAAAAACCTGTTTTCAGAGATCTGTAAGTCTATAATAAAAGAATGACATTTGTGTCATCGTGGTTCCAAAAAGATAAGAAAATAAGGGTCGGACTGAAAAAGAGCTCAAAGAAACAATGACTGAAAATTTGGCAAAAGATATCAATCTAAAGATTAAATAAGCTAAGTGAAACACAAACAAGATAAACACAAATCCAATTCAAGTCACATCATGATGACACTTCTGACAACTAAAGGCACAGAAAAACTTGAAAGGAGCAAGACAGACACGACACCCTACTTTTATGGGGGGAAAAAAAACAATTAAAATGACAGTGTATTTCTCATCTAAAGGCTAGAGACCAAAATGAAATGAAATCACATTTTAAAGAAAATAATTGTTGGCTAAAATCCTATAGTCAGTGAAAATAAACTTCAAGAATACAAGTAAAATCAAGACCCTCTAAGATGAAGGAAAATTAGCATAATTTGTTGCCAACAAACATAACCTAAAATAATAGCTAAATGAAATTCTCTAAGCAGAAAATAAATGAGAAAAGAAGGAATCTTGGAACATCAGTAAAGAACGTTGCAAGTAAAAATGATGGGCAAATACAGTAGATTGCCTCCTCTGGAGTTTTCTGAGTTATGTTTGGTGATGGAAACAAATTTCAATAGTGACATGATTCCAAATGTATTTGGCAGTTATATTATAAATAAGTGAAGGCAAAGGAATGTAAAGGAAGTAAGGTTTTTTTAAACTTCCCATAAACTAATAAAATGACAAAAATTTAAAAAGCAAAAAGCCAAACTGAAATCCAAAATTCAAATGGAAAGTTTAAACTCTCATATCAAAAAGTTTATTAAACATAAATATGTAAATGCAGCAAATAAAAGATGAAGATTAACAAAATGGATTAACAAACATGCCTCAACTATCTTCTGGCAACAAGAGACTGAAACTCACTTCCAATATAACAATATAGACAAGTTGAAAGTAAAAAGATGAGAAAAGTTTACCATACAAATACCAACCAAATGAAAGGAACACTGGCTCTTAAGTAGACTTTAGAGCAAAGAAAACAGCCAGAAACAATGAGAGCATTATACAATTATAAAAGAATGACTCCACCAAGTACACCAAGCAATCTTAAATCCATACCAAATACATAGGTACAAACACATGAAGCAAAAACTGAAAGAACTGAAAGAAGAAATAGAATATTCATAATTATATTTGGAGACTTTAACACCCCTCTCTCAGCAATGTATATACAGAAAACCTGCAAGAATATACAACATAAGACCATCAACTAACAGGATCTACTCAACATTTGTAAAACATTTTACTCAACAGCAGTATAACAAACATTCTTGTTAAGTGGCTCTAGAGTAAATACCAAGACAGAGCCAATTTTGAGTCATAAAACAAACCTCAACAAATTACAATAGCTGAAAGCATACATAGTATGTTCTCTGACCACAGTGGAATAAAACTGAACATCAGTAATAGAAAGATAACAGGAAAATCTCTAAACACTTGGAAACTAAGCAACGCTCTAACAATTCATAAAGAGGAAATTTCAAGGAATATGAAAAATACATTTAACAATACAGAAACAAAAATACAATATATCAAAAATGTGAGATTGCAGGTAAATCAGTAGTGATAAGAAAATTGTCTTCATTATAAAACATAAAATATCTAAAATCAAAAATCTTAGTTTTTATATCAATAACCTAGAAAAAGTGGAGTAAAACTCAAAGCAAGGAAAATGAAGAAAATAATGAAAATAAGGGAAGAAATTAATGAAATTAAAAGCAGATATAAGAGAGAAAATCAAGCTAGTGCTTTGAATTTTATTCATGGCCATTTATCCTACCAAAACAAAAACTTAAGTTCACTCAAAATATCTGTACACAAATGTTTACACAGCTTTCTTTGTAATAGCCAAAAACTGGAAAGATGTCCTCCAGAGGTGAAAAGTTAATAAACAAACAGTGGAATATGCATATTACTGGTTACAACTCAGCAGTACAAAGGAATGTATTATTAGCACACAAAAACGTCTTAATCTCCAGAGAATTATACTAAGTAAAAACAGCCAATCCCCAAATATAACATTTTTGGCTAGATTTATTATTATTATTTTTGCTAAAGATACAATTTGGCTAAGGAGAGCATTCCTGAAATTACAGTATTATAGAATCAGAGCACTGATTTGTAGTCACCCAGGGCTAAGTAGGTGGCAGGGGCAGGAAGGGAAGTGGCCATGTCTATAACAGGGTACCATTAGAGATCCCTGTAGTATGGAATTATTCTCATCTTGACTATATCAATGTCACTATCCTGGCTGTAATATTGTACTATAATTTTCCAAGATGTTCCAATTGAAGAAAATTGAGTACAGGATATACACAGCCTTTCATAATTTCTTAAAACTGCGGGTGAGTCTGCAGTTATGAAAAGAAAATTATTGGATACTGGGCTGAATTCCTGGACAATTAAATAATCTATACAAAAAACTCCTGTGACATGAATTTACCCATGTAACAAACCTTCACATGTATGCCCAAACCTAAAAGTTAAAAAACGGAAACATAAGAATATTATTTTTTTTTAGCAAAATAAAGTATCATGCTTAATTATTACCCAAAGAATATTCATCAGACAAAAGAAGTGCCTCTGAGGAGGCATAGGCATAGACATGTAAGTGGCCTGAGGAGGGTGTTGTAAAAATTACTTAGTCAAAGTGTGTTACTTTTCCAGGGACTCAGGTAGACAACCTGGCCTGCTACAACTAAAGAACTGCAAAAGTGGTTATACAAAGTTAGGACACCTTTGGAACACAAAATGATAAAGAATTTCAGCCAGGCATGGTGGTATGTATACACCTATTGTCCCAGCTAATTGAGAAGCTGAGAGGTAGGTTCAAGGTTGCAGTGAGCTATGACTGCACTTCAGCCTGAGTGACAGAGTGTGACTCCATCCCTAAAATTTAAAAAAAAAAAAAAATGATGCTAGAATTTCATCAAGTCTATCCCTAAGTAGAAATTTATTTATTTTTTATTTATTTATTTTTTTTGAGACAGACTTTCGCTCTTGTTACCCAGGCTGGAGTGCAATGGCACGATCTCGGCTCACCGCAACCTCCGCCTCCTGGGTTCAGGCAATTCTCCTGCCTCAACCTCCTCAGTAGCTGGGATTACAGGCACGCGCCACCATGCCCAGCTAATGTTTTTGTATTTTTAGTAGAGACGGGGTTTCACCATGTTGACCAGGATGGTCTCGATCTCTTGACCTCGTGATCCACCCGCCTTGGCCTCCCAAAGTGCTGGGATTACAGGCTTGAGCCACCGCGCCCGGCCTTAGAAATTTATTTTTAAAAATTTTTCCTATTAAAAACTTTGGTTGTACTTCGTTCTGTTTTACATAATTTTAAATTTTATTTACTGATGTTTTGCTAAGATTCAGTGTTCCATAAATTGAGTAGGCATGCAACATTTGATTAAATGTGATTGAAGTAAGACTGGAATTATTCTATTTATTTTGTTTACACCTCTACTCCACCCCATGAGGTTTTGTTGTTTTGTGTGTGTTTTTTTTTTTTTTTTTTTTTTTTTCTCTCTTCATTTCTCATAACATTTTTAGTGTAGATCATGTGCAGGAAAAGAAAATCCTATGGAGATTGTAGTCTGAGTTAGCCATCTACTCAGTCAAGTTTCAAACTGAGATTTCATTACCTATATTAAGCATTATGCCGTGTGATTGGCATAGAAGACTGCCAACAAATTATAATTAGTCATTTTATTTCTCCTCTCTGTTTAAAAACTCTATTTCATTCCTTCCTTTTCTCTCTTCTAGGACTCAGTTTTCAAGCTTCTCTCCTGGATTCCTTTTTCCAGATAAGTTCATTGTTTCTGAATCGTATTCTCTAGACATTTCTTAGGGCTGGTTCCATGTTTTAGTGAAACAAATGATATTAACTTTTAGGTTTGTACCTCTAATGGTCATGAATAATGAAAACATTATGCTTTTATTTATCAGATTTATCTCCCTGGAGATTGGGATAGAGATTGTTAGAGCAGAAATTCAAACAGAAAATAAATCACTTTTAAAATAATTTTGGAAGTGTGAACTTATTTAAGTCCTAAATTCTAAATCCTTTATGCTCCTGCTCCTCCTGTATTATACCAAGAATCAGTCTTCAGTCCTGGTGAGCAGATCAAAGCCTGCTCCCCTCCAATGGCATTAAATTTTTCTCTCAACATCTCTACTGAGTTTTTTGTTTTCCTCCCAAGGTGATTCCCTATTGACTTGAGATGACAAAATTTATTATTTCAGTGATTCTTCTGTCAATACACTCAAACATTTCTCTTCCCCAACCATATTAATATACATGCATTTTTAAATTTAATATACCATAAAATAAATATATATGTAATAGAGAACAGAATTGTTACTAAAATATTTATATTTTTGATGATTTCAAGCTTTCCAAAAGGGTATGTCAAAATACACACTTAGGTTCTGCCCCATCAATGAATATCACAGAATTGAATTGATGTTTGAAATAACCTTGATAATTCACTTTTGGCTGAAATCATGTCAGGGTTGATTATTCTTTCCAATCCTTTCTAGATTGTACTTTTAATCTTATGTTAGTAGTCATTTAAGGTTTAATGGCAAAATACTTATTGTGGTTCCAGTAAGGTATCTAGATTTACATAAGAATCACAAATAGCCTATTTCTAAATGATGTTATTCACCAAGACAGAAGAAAAGAGCAAGTATGACACTTTCCAGCTTTCTATTCTATAAAATTTCCTCTCCTAACATGTTTTACTTAATATACACTATCCTTAACCACAATAAATTAGAAACAATTGATAATACAAGCATTCTTCTGTTTTTTCATGTTAGACATAGATAATACTTAGAATACTTTTTGAATAACATGAATATGATGGATATGAACTGTCTCAATTGTGTGTTATTTTGTATTTACCTCATCACTAATTTAATCAAGTTACTTTTCATGTACATTGACAAGCTCTTCAGCTCATTCTACTTCTTCACAGAGTATACGATCAAGATGACATAGCTTTTAAACGTGAATGTATAAAAAGTCAATCTTCGTTCCTAAAGCTTTTATGTTGGGCCAGCATGCTGTCAGTTTCAAATTGCTATGTCTTGCCATTCCTTCTTAGTTTCTGGTAGCTCCTTACAGAAGCCTTTTCTTGTTTCTCCTGATTTAGCCAGCTTATATTTTGTCCTTCACTTTTTTCCCCTCAGAATCACACTGAATGCATACTGTGTGCCAGGAAATATGTCTTTTCTGCTTCCTCACAGCACACTGAGAAAACCAGATTAAAAAATGTGATTACATCACACTGTTTAACTGTTTATCATCTTGTTGATTTTCTTGTTGATGTATCTGGGTCTTTCATTAGGTGTAAACTACTTCAGGTTATAGTCAGTCACTGTCTTTTAGGTGTTTATAATTTTAGTGATCTAGTATTAAAAAGGTAAAGAAATTACCTATAAAAGAGGTTGCAATATGTATGCATTTGGTGCAGCTAATAGTGCTTCTGTTTCTGAGTATGCAAATAATTTTTCATGTGGCACTCCACAAAACATCATATTGCCATAAACACCTTTGATTCATCCTATTGTTATGGGAGGGATTCCTACCTTAGGGTTATGGGAATGGCCTGGCACAGGACATACAACATTGGACAAAGAAGAATGACAGCAGATTAGTCACATATATGCACAGCCTGAGGGAAGAGGACATCACATGGCATGCAGTAACCACATGGGGCAGTACTTGGGAACATGTTAAACAAGGAACTATGGGAGGGGACAGGCTTTCTAATGTGAGAAGAGCATGGTGTGCCCTTGTATTTAATGGAGAGATGTGATTAGCTTATTTGAATAATTCTGTAGGCCGGCAGAGAAATGAGTTTCACTACTCAAAGAAAAGCAGGAATTGCATTTGTTCACCTGGATAAGGAGAGTTGTTTGACTAGAAAACTTTACCCATGGGGGCAGAAGGAGAAGGGTACTGGGGTTAGGCCATTTAAAGCCCTTTCAGTTTTACCAGATGACAAGGAAGTACATAACATTGAGCCTTAACTTTAGTCCTTACACCACACAAATCTTGATATACAAATTGAATTTATTCTAGCTGGTATTATCTTCATACAGAGATGAGCAGATTGTGGTCTTACCTTTGGTTAGACTTTTCACTAACCACAAGCAAGGCATATTAAATAGAATTATTATTATTTTTTTTTAAAGACGGGGTTTCACCATGTTGGTCAGGCTGGTCTTGAACTCCCGACCTCAGGTGATCCGCCCGCCTTGGCCTCGGCCTCCAAAGTGCTTGGATTACAGGCGTGAGCCACCACGCCCGGCCTAAATAGAATTTTATTGAAATTTTTCTCCTGTAGAATTAATTTATTCCTACATATTAGAATAATTTACAAACAATGTTTTCTTGCTCTTTGTAATTTGTTACAAATGTGAATGAAACATTCCTGAGTGTACAGAAAACTACTGACTGACAGCTGTCGAAAGCTGTTTATCAAGGTAAAGACGAAAAAGAAAATACATCAGCCAAAAAAAAAAAATTCTCAGATGCACATTAGTTATCAAAATGAATTCTATACAAGCACTGAAGGAAAAGTTCCCAATATTCACAACTGTTCACTGAACACTATTCAATGAATAAAAGTACCTGTGAAATTGCCGAATCTCTAGAGTAACTGAATACAAATAAAAGATTTATGCCATTTTCAGTGCACTATGGAAACATAGTAGAAAGTAAAGTTTGCATAATTCGAATTTGGATGATACAGTGAATAGTCAGGGGAAGCTAGTAGGAGGTCTACATACTTGTAAATTGATAAAATGATGTCATAATGAGTGTTGAAAATACATAAGCAAAATCCATTGGGCATAGTAATGAAACAGTTCATTTTTTTTTCTCATACTCGAAAGGCAAATGTTATAAGACTAAATTGATTGCTATTTTGATAGATTAAATCTTAAAAAGTTAACGAATCTGCAAAATGAACAACAAAAATATAACATTTACAGTAGGGAAATTAATTTGAAGATAAAGAGTAATATAACAAATGCCAAATGGTAGAAACACAAAACATATATGGAATTATCATCTCCATATTAAAAAATTAAAATTGTAACAGGATCACACACTGAATCAGACTGAATAATTATCATATACAGAAATGCTTTATATGTAAATAGCTTCAAATGATTTATCTTGATATTTCATTCACTCCGACATTCTTTCTGTCACTATTTCATGACTGATCTACCACACATAATCATTCTGCTAAAAAAAAAAAAAAAATCAAAAGAGTTGTAAACATAACAAGGATGGTTTCTGCTGTCATAAAATGTACAATATCTTGTGGAATTTCTGGCTGTAATTCTGGCAGTCAGACACTCTGTGGTTGAAATCTGAGGTTGTATATTGTTTCTATCTCAAAGAGTGCTATTCAATATAACTTTCTGTGATAATGGGGATACTCTATATCTGTTGTGTCTGCCAATATTAAGTAACAGAAATGTGACTAATGAGACTAATTTTTATTTAATTTGAATTAATTTCATTTAAATTTAAATAGCCACATATGGCTAGTGGCTACATTGGCCTGAGTGGCAGAACTATTGAAAATATCAAATATACATAAAGCAGTTCATATGGTGCTTAGCACATAGTAAGTGCTTAATATCAAGTAGTTATTAGTATCAACGATGATGATGACAATATCGACTTCCTGGGAAAGAGATCTGTTGTGTTTGGGGCTACTTTTTCCTTTTGATCTGATTCACATCAAACATAAGTCTTGGACATCTTCTGTTGTTCAAGCAGTTTATTATGAAAGCAGTCTTACAAGATGGATGGTAGGAGTGGGCTGATGTCACAAGCCAGATATAGTCGGCCAGATGACGAGAGGGAGATATTTGGAGACATCTCAGAGTTTGTTCTGAGAATACACATTATGATAACGGTATTCAGTCTGTGTCAGGTAGCAGGTGGTGAAGCATCTCTTCCATGTTATAACTATTAGAACTATTAGACATGGGTCACATTTTGGCACAATTTTGTATGTGCTAGAGTTGGAATTCTTGTAAGAGTGAGCTTTGATTCTATGGTCTATGAGAGTTGCATCTGTGTTAAAGTGATCTTTTCCACTGTTAATCCCTGGGTCAGGATTGGAAATTTCCAGGCTAGGTTGCATTACACTGCTAAGTGATACACAGGGTAGGCTCTGCAAGATGTTTGAGTGGGCCTTATGTCTATCATTAATCTTATAGCCACAACATGCTTCTTATAGTACACTACAAGATCAAATAGTTTAAAAATTAGAAGAACTTCTTGCGTATTTTGATATTAAAGTTCACTAATGAACTGATTTCTGAGTAATCATAAGGTAAATATTACTATGATGCTGATAGTCATGGTATTAATATAATATACACACTAGAGTAGAATAAAGAAAAAAACCCACAACTAAAACATAATACTTGAATAGCATCGATTTCTCACAAAGATGAGTTCATATACAAATAACATTCAACATAAGATGCAGATCATGAATTCCCCAGATGGGACACCTGAGGATTTGTTTCCAGTTCAAAACAAGGGACATCTATAAAACATCACAGAATAGCAGGAGTTATTTTTTTTTCAGGTCTCAGCACTGCAATTCACATGGTATAGTAATGCCATGCTACAACACCTCTGCCATGTTATAAATATCTTCAATAACTATTAGAAATGGGTCCTATTTTGGCACAATTTTGTATATGGTAGATTTGGAATGATTGGAAATTGTTTATCTTGGTGATACTATATTTTAGAGTAAACACATTCCAGGAAGTGAACACAAATTCAAAATAGCATGCTATCTGGACTGACTCATATTCCAACTAGAGATTATTCTTCACAAGAAGGTATACATTGGGAAAGGAATTTCATAGTCCTAAAGCCTACAGTTGTTTTGGATATAAGATGAGTTACTTCACATAAAACTGTGATAAATGTTATTATTTTTATTTTGTTGGTACCATCATAAAGTGCTGAATATCCAGACTCACATGATCGACTAATCTTATTCAGCTCTGAGCTATACTAATAATTAACCAAGTACACTAAAAGGGAACCACAACTATGCTACATCAATAATTGTGGGGCCTTGAGATTGTCATAGGCAGCTTCCTAAGGTTACTTTTCTCCATGGGACATATTTTGGGTTCACAGTACCAACTGTGTATGGTACAAGTTATCATGGAGAGTCAATTATTCTGGAATTTCTACTTGTTCATATATTGCTAGTCATAGCTGGACAAAATGCATGATTAACTTTTCAGCAAAGCTATGAATTATAAGAACACAAACTCTGCGTTTATTTACCATAAACAACCCTGACAGACAAGTATGCCCTGATAAAAATTATTATTTAGATAGTAATTTGTTCACAGCAATACTTGGAAGGTCCCCTACCCCATTTTATTACTGGACCTATATCTAACAGAAATCTTTGCATATTTTCACTGGGATGTTCAAATTTATGAAAAATAGTATTATTCTTAATAGTCCCAAACTGACAACAAATTAAATATTTACCAGTAATTGAATAGATAAATGTGATATGGTATATTCTTTCAACAGGATGCAATGCATTATGAAAAATGACTGAACTATAGCAACATATGTCTTCAGTGACTGAATCTCTATGAGTTAAGAAATCAGACAAAAGCCTACTTCCTGTACAATTCTATTTATTAAAATATTGAAAGTAGGCAAAATGAAACTCTTAAATACAGAGATGCATATTCAAGTGCAATCCTACAAAGATATGTGTGAATACTGTAAGTCTACATGGTGGTTTTAAGGAGAGTAATGGAATTATATTTAATGGAAGAAGTAGAATGTTTCTGGGGGTATCAAAATGTTTTATTTCTTATCTTAGATAATGATGATATAGGAGGATTTGTTTTCCTTTGGGGAGGAGTTATTTTTTAAAACAATGTGTGTCACTGAACTCTTTTTTTTTTTTTTTTTTAAGAGACACTCTCTCTTGGTCACCCAGGCTAGAGTGCAGTAGCACATCTCGGCTCACTGCAACCTTCACCTCCCAAGTTCAAACGATTCTCCTGCCTCAGCATCTCAAGTAGCTGGGATTACAGGCATGCACCACCACGTCTGCTAATTATTGTATTTTTAGTAGAGGTGCGGTTTCACCATGTTGGTCAGGCTGGTCTCAAACTCCTGACCTCAGGTGATCCACTAGCCTTGGCCTCCCAAAGTGCTCGGATTATAGGCATGAGCCACCATGGCCAGCCTATTCAATTTTTCTCTATGTGAGTTTTACTTCTTAATAAAAGTTATAGAACTAATAGACTACATTTATAAAAAGAAACCAGAGAAGGTAGTTTTCTTTGTTCTTCAGAAAAATGAATATGTATTATGCACTCAATATAATTTTTAGTCAAATATCTGATAGATATGGAGGTTGTTCTTAAATTGATGATTGACTAGACAGAATGAGGGTTTGCATAGAAGGAAATATGTGATTATTTATCTTCCTGTCTATTTGGTTTGTTTTGTTGCAATAACTATCACTTTTGTAGTTTGAAAATAATCCATAGTAAAATATGTATATGATTTTTAATTGGCAATTAGTATGGAATTTTATAATGACTTATCTTTAAAGACAGCATTGTTATAAGAATACAATGAGCATTGCTGACTGCCTCCTCATCATCTATTTCTGTGTCATTATTTCCAGCCTGTAGGATGAGTGGGTTTGATTCCATCTTTCATGTCCAAGAATGGGTCATGACTGGCACCTCCTCTTGCAAAAGTTGTTGCTTCAAAGCTGAAACTAAATTGTTCTAAACGAAATCAAGACCAGAGGGTGGGTAATGGTTGAAAGAAATAAAATTTCCCCTTTTAGACAGTGTGGAAAATGAATGTAAAATCTTAAATTGTGACATCAATTTCATTACCACAGGAAAAGCCAGCCTGTGGATGAAGTGGCAAAGCTGAGAGTGTTTCAGTGATATTGAGTGGTTACTTGATCTAACTTAATCCAGGCTCTTTAGTTATTTGTGAGATGGAAAAGCCCGTCTTGGTGAACCCTGTTCTTTGTGTGGATGTGAGGCAAGTACTTACAATCTCCTTTTGTCATTTAGAATTGGGTTTTCTGTAGCTTGCAATTGACCACATTTCACCTGATATAATTAAGACCCAGGTGTTGAAAAGAGCATTGTTTGTTATGCTTTGTTACATTTTATATCGTAGATTTGTGAATCTTTAAATTGTTTAGGGAATAATATAATTTTCAATAAACATTAGCTTTTATTCACATCTGAACAAAACCACAGTGATGTAGAATGCTTAATAACTAAGCTAAAAGCTGATGTAAGGGAAATGCAATTATATAACCTGCAGATTTTGACTTATTTAGTCGTTAAACTATTTGCAATTTTGAAAAAAAAAAAAAAAAAAAAAAAACTACACTAAAATATACATGTAAAATCCCTGCTAATTCCAAATGGTCACAAAAGCTTTTCCAAGCAACTAACTGATTTCTGACCTGTGTAGTTGTTTATGACAATTTTATAAAATAGTATTTGTATTACGTGAAGCAAAGTACAGTTATTTATTCCTGCCAGCCTCGACATCTCAGATACTATTATTTTAAAAATGCAAACATATTTTCCAGTCTCAATTTATTTCCCTCTTTCCTTCATACTTCCATCAGCACCCATATGACTTGATGGGAGACAATCTCATTTGAGCTCACAACCATATTCTGTCAAAAATCTAATTGTTCAGCAAATATCAAATATTGCCATCAGACACAGAGTTTTACGAGAATGCATTCCAATTTTTGTCACTAAAACCAAATTCTTAACATTGGACACTGAAGGAAGACGTAGAAGTAACTCTGGAAGTCAGGAAGCAACAAAGTAACTATAAGCATATGCTTGTTCCAAAATGTGGGGAGTTATTGAAAACTGAACTATCAAAAAAGACTCATATATTTAAGCAAAAATATGTGGCTCACTCTGAATTGAAAAATTAATTCTAGGATTTGTTAGATATGTTAATTGGTTCAAATCAAAATCAACATATGAAAAGGAAAGAAAGACACTGAAAATAGACTGAATTAAAGCAGCAAAAGAGGTAATAGAAATAAAACTTACATATGACAGCCTGTCACCTCAATAAAACAGACTTATGTGGCAAAAAGGCAGCCATTGCAAAAACCTATGACACTGATATCCAAGAGCAGCCCCAACGTTGGTCATATAGACAGTTTCTTTACAAATATTCATGTCATTAATCTTCTTTCAAAAACCACTGAGGTATAAACATCAACCAGACTTGCATTAACCAAGAATGCAAAAAAAAAAAAAAAATGAATGCGCCACACTCTTCCTTGCTGTTTCTATTTATACACATTATAACATGTACTGCCATATGAGAGAGGCCAGATATTCTGAATGCTTGTTTTTACCTGCCATATACAGTACATAGAGTATACAATGTATCTTAAGACATTTAGAAACTCATTTTTCTACATGTATTATGTCTTGTGTTTGCTTTGTAATGTCTCCTAGAATGGGCCCAAAATGAGATTTATATTAATCTTGCTTCTTTCTATATTACATAATAAGCCATTCATTACTCAAATAAACACATATACCATAGACGGAGACAGAGAGCTAGATTTTATATACAATTTTAAAAATTATAGCATGTAATAGAAAATACAATAAATGCAGGTTAATGTAGTAAAGTTAGAGAAACCTTTGTATATTCAAAGCACTATTCCAAAGGCTAAAGAAGAATATAAATCTCTCCAATGATGTGCATCATCTAGGAGTCCAAACAAAAAAGGATAAAATAAAATATTGGTGCTCTTTTTGGGGTGTAAGGAAAACATGGAGACAGGTGGGAGGAATTCTGACTTAAGAAATGGGAAAACATTCTGTAGAAATGGTTAGGAGAAAAGAGGCAAGTGCAATCCATGTAGAAGCAACAATATACGGAATGGATCACTACATGTACAAGGCACTCAAGTCATTTATCCTGTCAACGATAGAGTTTGCTTAGGTAAGAATAGTAAGGCGATTTTGGACAGGTTTGCTGGACTCGATCACAAAGAGTGTAAGTCTCTTGGAAGGTTGAAAGATCAAAATAAGGTGAGACAAAGGTCAAAAGTGCACATTAAACTCTTACGTGAACAGCAGTGGTAAAGATTAAATGATACAGTGTAGGAAGCTGTCGGAGAAAACATAGGATATTAGTGTTTCTCTAAATAACACTAACATCAAACAACATTTGAAGGGGATAATACATAGAAATGTGTGAAGAAGATATTTAAAATTTAATATCCACAAGATTGCAGTAAGTTACATGTTGGAATCAAGAGACAGAAAGGCACTCCTAGACTATCAAGGTCCTGACTTGAGTGCCTAAAGGATGATGGGATGATGGTAAGAAACGCTGAATTTAAAATACTTTTTAAGGGGAATTAAAATGAGTTTAGACTTTAGACATGTTAATATTGAAATTGTTATGGAACATATGTGGTTGTGTCAGGTATTCAGTAATTTCTGAAATTAGAGAAACAGATTTGGTTATCATGCAGGGATGCGGAAGTTGTTACTATATATAAACAGGAAAGACTTTGTCAAAGAAAACCAAAGATTTAGAACTATAACTTATGGAAAGCTTTAGTGATTGTACAACTAAATTGAGACACTATGTAATAATTATAAAACTAAATTTAGAGACTATGTAATGATAGTGCATATAATGTCTATTATACAGACTTCTCATGTAGAGAAATGACCTTTAAATAAGGAGAGGGAAAAGAAAGACATAGAAGGTTATGGGTTAAATAACCACTGAAATATTTTAGATTTTGAACACCCTTACAGAACATAGTTGATGAGTAAATTAACATTTTATTTCTATTTTGTGAACTTTCCTTTAAATACCCCTATCTAAATCTGGTGTTTTGTTTCTCCTCATTTTTTAAAGAGCTTTTACATGGCAACAGACTCACAAAATCACTGATCAACCGTGGGAAGGAATGTAAGGTGAAATCCCTAAAAGTCAAGAATAAAAGTGTTTAGTGGGACACTTGCCCTAAGTCACTGAAAATGATTAGAATGTAAGTCTCTTAAGTTGAAACTTTGTTATCCTCTTTGACAAATTTTTGCTGTTGTTTATTTTGTTTGGTTTATATTTGTTACCCCAAGTTCTGTACCTGGGACATAGTATGCACTTGATAACTCAACAATCCTGAGTTGGATTCTGCAAACTACCAATATTACATTAGCTTTACTTTGCACATCAGATTGTAATATACACAGAGACTATATGTATTATACTATGTGATTGTTAGCTATACCCATCGAAATTGAATACACATTATTACCTCTAATTTATTAAGCCATACCTTGTAAAGTTAAGAGATTGGTCTTGGTTACTTGACCAATGTTATCCTGATATCGATATTTATATATTCTGACAATATTACTTAATCTAATGGCAGTCATGGACAGTACACTGTAGTGTTTTTCTTCCTTTTCAATAGCAAATACTAGAATATACAAAAGAAACAAAGATAGTACTTGTAATATATAAAATGGTATAATGTATCAAATGATTAACAGGACATATGTAAAAATGAGATTTTTAAAAGTTTTGAGAGATTTGAAAATTTTCATGCATAACTTATAAGATTTTTAAAAGTTTTATTAAAATATATGGAAAAAGACCATGTATAAATTTAAAAATTTGTCATGTTTTTGAATGAGAGAAGTCCATATAATGTTGGTCAATGCTTTATAATTTTGTTATAAATACAAATTTTTCAATATAATTCTTTTGTGTTGACAGTTTTTCCTTTACTCTGTCATACTAATATTTAAATTAGATTTTCATACATCACAGATTAACGTGGACACATACACATCTCCGTATATAAATTGTTATAAATTCCTTTTTATGGCTACATAGTACTTTATGGTGTATATGTACCACATTTTCTTTATTCACTCTATAATTAATGG
Source organism: Sapajus apella (assembly GCF_009761245.1). Classification (NCBI taxonomy): domain Eukaryota; kingdom Metazoa; phylum Chordata; class Mammalia; order Primates; family Cebidae; genus Sapajus; species Sapajus apella. The sequence goes on from NW_022436967.1 coordinate 5,251,194, forward strand.
TCATTTGAGTTGACTCCATGTATTTGCTGTTGTGAATAGTGCTGCAATGAAAATACACATACATATATATTTATAATAAAATAATTTATATTTATAATTTATAATTCAAAGGAATTCTGATGGAAATTCCAAGACAGAGATGTGTATGTATCCACATCAATCTGTGATATATGAAAATCTAATTTAAATATTCATATGAAAGAGTAAAGGAAAAACTGTCAACACAAATTAATTCTATTGAAAAACATTCTTGTAAGAAATAGAAAGCAATTTATACATTATAACATTATCAGTGATTTAAAAATAAACAGATTAGAAAGTCAAGGAATTGTCCCACATATATGGAAATAGACATGTTAATAAAAGTGGCATTACATTGAAGAAACTCATTACCTATAAAAGAAGTAAAATATAGATACATTCCTTACACTATATGTAAATGTACATTCTGTATGGATTATTGATATAAATGTAAAAGCTAAAACTCTAAAATGTAAACAAAGTATCACATTTTGTATGTGTGATTCTATCCCTCAGCTATTCCTATGATTTTCCAGTGGGTTCATGAACAAGCATTCATGCTGGCAAGGTTATGGTAATGCATAGACTCAGAAACATGGACTTCTATTGACCAAGACCTATCTGGCTATATTCTTTTCTGAGTGGCTGGTCTGCCAACATTAGACAGCAACTTTGAGCTTCCTGTTATAGTACCTTTCCCCAAAGGGATCAGCCACAGAGTTGGCGGCAGTTGATTATTTTTTATAATTTCTATCATGGAAAGTGCGATATCTTTCTTAAATTGACACTTATTCTGCATATAAATTTGCCTTAATTGCCTATAATGCTTCTTCCTGAACTATCAGAGGAGTTAACATCTTATTCATAGTTATGTTACATAGCATCACTTTGTCTGAAGATCTCATTTCATAAATAATGAAATGTGGGAATGAGCTCATGTTCATGGAGTCACTGGTCTTTTTTATGTTCCCCCAAACTGGGTAATTTACATAGAAAAGAGGTTTAATTGACTGACAGTTCTGCATTGCTGGGGAGGCCTCAGAAAACTTACAATGATGGCAGAACTCAAAGAAGCAGCAGACACCCTCCCAGCATAGCCGGATGAAGTGAGTGGAAGCAGGGGAAATGCCAGATGCTTATAAAACCATCAGATCTCATGACACTCACTATCATGAGAATACCATTGGGGAATGTACACCCATGATCCAATTACCTTTGTCTGGTCCCACCCTTGACACTTGAGGATTATGGGGATTTGGGAGATTACAATTAAAGATGAGATTTTAGGTGGGGACACAGCCAAACCATATCACCCATCATCCTGAAGCAGCTGACTTAAATAGTAGAATGGCTTAGTTATAACACATGCTAGGTAGCACTCTGGTTGCAGAATATACTCTAAATCATAGCTGAATAAATGGTGCTATTTCCCCTATAACCAAGGTTCATAGATGTAGTAAACCATGAGTGAAAGTGAGAGTAACTACTTTTACTATTTATTGTAGTGATCCACTAGCAATTTTTTTTTTTTTTTTTTTTTGCTTCCTGTCCCAGAACTTTGGCCTTTTATGGACTAGGACGCTCTGTTTTAAAGAGAAAAATGCTTCCCTCTGGAGTTAAAGCAATTATTCCATTGAACTGGAACTTGAGATTGCCACCTGACACACTGTGTTCCACATGTGATTAATGAGTGAGCAAAGATGAAGGTAATAGTACTGCTACAGTGTTTGATTCTGACTCTGACTACCTGGGGAAATTGGGTCACCACTATACAGTGAGTGTAAAAAAGAATGTGTCTAGAATGCCACAGATCCTCTAGAATACCTCTTAAGGATTTTCTTACATTCAGTAAGGAAAGACAATGGTGAACTACAAAACTCTAGTTGAATAAGACTGGTAACAGTTTACACATCTCAGAAATGAAAGTTAGGTCACTCCAGCAGAAAAGCAATCGCATCTATCAGAGGTGCTTGCTAAATGAAAAGACTCAAGTTCCAGCATTGGACAGGAAGACAACACCTTTGCAGAGACTACATTGAATCAATTCACAAAATGGCTTCAGACTACTCCCTTAATATTTATCTCTTAGTGGTTCTGTTTCTCTGTTCTAATTCTGAGTAATAAAAGAAATAGAAAGAGGTCAAATTTTTTAAAAAATGTAATTGTAATGATTTTTTGATATCCCAGTTCTAATATTGGAAGCCAAAAGTCAAAGAAAGAACATTCTGCAGGAAAATTTTCAGTTTGAAATTCCTTACCTAACCAAATTATATCTTTTTTAAAGTTTGATTTTATTTTTTTAAGCTCTGAGGTACATGGGCAGGTTGTGCAAGTTTGTAACAAAGGTAAATGTGTGCCATAATGGTTTGCTGCACCTATTGACCCATCACCTAGGTATCAGGCCCAGCATGCATTAACTCTTTTTCCTAATGCTCTCCCCATCAGAATCCCCCAAGAGACCCCCATGAATGTTGTTCCCTCCTTTGTGTCCATGTGTTCTCATTGTTCAGCTCCCACTTATAAGTGAGAACATGCAGTGTCTGGTTTTCTGTTCCTGAGTTAGTTTGCCAGCAATAATGAATTTTAGATTCATCCATGTCTCTGCAATAAACATGATCTAATTCCTCTTTATGGCTACATAGTATTTTATGGTGTATATGTACCCAACATTTTCTTTATTCACTCTATCATTGATGGTCATTTGAGTTGACTCAATGTATTTGCTATTGTGAATAGTGCTGCAATGAAAATACGCATGTCTGTATCCCTATAACAGAATAATTTGTATTCTTTTGGTTATATGCCCAGTAATGGGATTGCTGGGTCAAATAGTATTTCTGGTTCTAAATCTTTGAGGCATTGCCACACTGTCTTCAACAATGGTCGAACTAATTTACATTCCCACCAACTGTGTAAATGTGTTCCTTTTTATCTGCAACCTCCTCAGGATCTGTTGATTCTTGACTTTTTAATAATTGCCATTTTGACTGGCATGAGATAGTGTCTCTTTGTGGTTTTGATTTCCATTTCTTTAATAATCAGTGATGTTGAGGTTTTTTTCATGTTTGTTGGCCATATGTATGTCTTTTTTGAAAATTGTTCATAAACTTTGTCCCCCTTTTAAAGGAGTTGTTTGCTTTTTTTGTATGTGTAAATTTATGTTTCTTATAGATTCTGGATATTAGAGCTTTGTCAGATGGATAGATTGCAAAAATTTTCTCCTTCTTTATGTAGGTTGTCTGTTCGATAACCTTTAGTGTATTCTGTCTGAGGAAGCTACACGAGGATGTGCTCTACCTTATGTCCCAATCAAAAAAAGTTTACGGAACAAAAGGAATGCATAAAAGGAATGTTAAAAACCTGTAGATCCAATTAATTCAGTGGCAAGCCAAATAACTGGCTGGAAGATGATGGATGGGGCTCCCAGAATGACTGCTGTGGAACAGACCGAAGCCATCTAGATTGGAGCAGGCTCAAACATTATGGCCATGAGTAAGGTAGGGGCCCTTATCCATGGTCTTTTAAAGAAAATATAAAGTCAAGAAAAGCATCACTTTCTTAAAATCTACAGCAACGACGATATTTGGCTGAGGCTGAATACTGAGATAATAAAGACAATATTTCTATCATAAATAGTTACACAGAAATCTATTTTTAAACAGCAATTGGCAAGATATTTCTCACTTCAATTCTTATAATACAAAATAAAGAACAAATCTGTCTAAACAAGAGGAATTCCTTTATATACCCAAACTTACATGTCTATGTAGCTAAGCATAGCTGCCACAGTTGGAAATTCACATACACACACACACACACACACACACACACACACAGAGAGAGAGAGAGAGAGAGAGAGAGAGAGCAAATTAAAGAAACAAAAAAGCTTGAAGGGAAGATAATGAGAAATTATAGTAATCCTAGGCATTGATCCTTCTGATATAAATGTGTACATTGGTACAACCTCTACAGCTAGATCTTTCCCAATATCTACTTGAATTCTGAACGTGTTTATCATTTGACCCATAAACATATTGTTAATATATATTTTACTAATAAATTTCTACATATGTAAAATGATTTTATCTAAAATTATTTACAAGAAATATCTGATAAGAATTAATCCAATTTATCCATTCATAGATACAGTATTAAATATATATGGTAAAATCAAACAAAGTTTACCATGTTTCTGTTTAGAAGTCAATCTTTTATGTTCTGAAATGGAAATGTCTTCAAGATAAATTCTAAAGTGAAAAAAAGTACAGTATGAACAAAATGCTTAATGTCTATTTGGGTAAAAATGTAAATAATCTATATTCACATATATATACAATAAATCATTTTAATGGAATTTTCAAGAAGCTAATTGTATTGACTTCCCTCTGAAGAAAGGAAATGGGAGGCTAAAAGTAAGTAGCCACAATGGAGATATAAAGTTTTAGAATATTCTAAATATTGCCCTCTCCCAATATATCATCTAATAAAATAGTTAAAAATTGTTCATGGAGGTAGATAAGAGATGGAAGGCAATAAAGACAATCTTCAAAAAGAAAATGAAAAATATATGCCCTATCACCCAATTCCTTAATACCCTTGAGAATACCGGACACAGAGGAAGACAAGTTGTAAAAAATGCATATTATGAAATGTTGTTTTGCACTTAGAGAAAAAAGTACTTGATATACATTCAGCAAATTGGTCTTTATAATGTTATGAAGAAAAGAAACAAAATTGCATCTAAAGCAGAATGGTATTTTAATAAATTCAAAATGTATACATAAAAAGCAACATTATATATCCTACAAGGATATATATTAATACTTAACAAATAATAGATATCAAATACTTTAGCTACCTAAGAAGAAAGTGTAGTATTAGTGATGTTTTGCTGCATAAAAAATTACCCCAGCACCTCACAATTCAAAACAATAGATATTTGTTACTTTACATATTTTCTTAGGGTTAGACATCTAGGAATGGCTTTGCTGAGTGGTTCTGATTTAGGGTTTTTCTTGAGTTTGTAGTCAAAATGCAGGCTGGTGCTATAGGCATTTAAGCACTTAACTGGCATTGGAGGACCAACTTCCAAGAGCAGTTTGGATAACATAAGGCTGTTAGCTGGTGACCTCAGTTTGTTACTCTATGGGCTTGCCCACTAAGCTTCCTGAATGTCTTCACAAATTGGCATCTGGGTGCCTCCAGTGTAGGTAAACTCAGAAAGAGAAAATTTAACACACAGTTATATAAAACAGTATTTTATTTACTCTGATAATTTCTTTTGCTGTGCAGAAGCTCTTTAGTTTAACTAGATTCCATTTGTCAATTTTGGCTTTGTTATCATTGCTTTTAGTGTTTGAGTCACGAAGTCTTTGCCCATGCCTATGTCCTGAATGATATTGTCTAGGTTTTCTCCTAGGGTTTTTATGGTTTTAGGTTTTACATTTAAGTCTTTAATATATCTTGAGTTAATTTTTGTATAAGGTGTAAGGAAGGGGTCCAGTTTGAGTTTTCTGCATATGTCTAGCCAGTTTTGCCAGAACCATTTATTAAATAGGGAATCCTTTCCCCATTGCTTAAACAGGCAACCTACAGAAGGGGAGAAAATTTTTGCAACCTATCCATCTGACTAAGGTCTAATATCCAGAATCTACAATGAACTTAAACAAATTTTCAAGAAAAAAAACAATGCCATCAAAACCTAGGTACAGGATATGAACAAACACTTCTCAAAGAAGGCATTTATGAGGCCAACAAACATGAAAAAGAGTTCATCAACAGAGAAAGGCAAATCAAAACCAAAATGAGATACCATCTCATGCCAATTAGAATGGTGATCATTAAAAAGTCAGGAAACAACAGATGTTTGTGAGGTTGTGGAGAGAGTTTATGTCCTTTGCAGTGATGTGGATAAAGCTGGAATCCCTTATTCTCAGCAAACTAACATAGGAACAGAAAACCAAACACCGCATGTCCTCACTCATAAGTAGAAGTTGAGCAATGAGAACACATGGACAGAGGGAGGGGAACATCACACACCGGGGCCTGCTGGGGGCTGAGGGGCAAGGAGAGGGAGAGCATTAGGACAAATACCTAATGCATGCAGGGCATAAAACCTAGAGGATGGGTTGGCAGGTATAGCAAACCACCATGGCATATGTATACCTAGGTAAGAAACCTGCACCTTCTGCACATGTGTCCTAGAACTTAAAATTTAAAATAAAAAAACCACAATAATTTAATCTTATAGTGCCTGATGCTGATAGTGGCACAAAATGATAATGATTAGCTTGATTTTATATACCTACATACAAAGAAAAGCACAAAATACGTGTCATTCATACATATTCACATAGCTATTTGTCCATTCTTTTGATAAACATTTCCAATATGTTTGTATTACAAATAATAATGCAGTGAAAACCTTTGGAGAGATTTCAGTGTGTCCATGTGATTGATATATAAGTGGAAATGTCACTTTTTGTAGGCACATATCCCTTTATCACGTTTGGTGATCAATATCTCCCCAAAGTGGGTATAGTAATGCACAGCCTCACCAGCAGCAAATGAGAGTTCCCATATGCATTATTCTTACTGAACTTGAATTTTTTTGGCAAATCTAATAGCTAGAAAATGAAATAATGTTGTTTTAAATTAGATTTTTCCTGATAGCTAATGTTTTTGAGAACCTTCTTGTAATCAATTTTATATTAATAGTTGTACTTCTGTGGATCATCTATCTTTTCAAGGTCTTCCCCATTTATTTACTGGGGCTCTTTATTGTTTTGAATTCTTTTAATAACCTGATTAGAAATCAATGACCCTGTACTGCCTTGCAGATATTGTCTCCAAGTCTGTGGTATGTCTTTTCTTTGTTTAGGTAGCTTTTGATGGACAAAAATAATACTATACATTCATAGTAGTTTGATTTATACTACATTTTCTTAATGGATTTTGCTTTTGCAATTTTGCTTAAGGAATCCTTCCCAACCAGAGATTATAAATACTCCTCTCTATACTTTTAATGCAATTTTCAAAAATATATTTTCAGTTCAAGACTTTAATATGTTTGAAACCTCATTTAAGTATATTGTTATAAGAGGATAGAGTTGCATTTTGCATTATACACAATTTTACCAAATTGTCCTACGATAATTTTTGCATCATTGAGCATATTTACTTTTCCTAGTGATTTTTAAATGTATTCTCTTACATACTAAGTTTAAATATACACATATCCCATTCCAGGTCCTCTACGTTCTTTTGGCATATTTGTTTATAAAACTTCCAGTAGCAAATGGTCCAAAGTACTGACTACAATAATTATTTATACCTTGTTTCACTTGCCACTTTAACATCTTTATATATTTCTGACTAGTTTAGCTATTTAATACTAACTTGGTAAGTTTCACTTAATATTTTTGCTTTTAATTGAAAATTTTCTGAGTTATAGGTCAACTATCAGAAGATTAAAAGCTACAAACTAGAAAGGATTCTCATCAAGGGAACAGGTATATTCTGTTTTTTTTAGGTATTTTATAGCTTTCAGTAATTTTCTCTATAAATGTCTTAAATGCTTTTTATTAAGTTTATTATCAGGAAACTTACAATTCTTGCTGTTATTTCAGAACAGTGTTTTTTATTATTACATTTTAAAAGGCTATTGCTGGTATATAGAAATGATATTGATTTCTAGATCTTGATCTTATATCTGGCAACCTTGCTGAAATGTCTGATTATTTTTTATTGCTTCTAGACTTCCTTAGATTATATATGTTGGCAACCATATGATCTTTAAATGACTAACTTTACAATTGTTATATTTAATTTTTTTTTATTGGTTTCTTATATTATCTAAGACCAATAATATTTCCAATAATGAAGGTGACAGTGAACATATGTTTCTTGTCCCTAACTTTAATGTTTCTAAAGTTTTTCTTAAGAATGTTGTATGTGCTGAACTCCAGATAAGGTGGTTCCCTTCTAGTTTACTAAGCTTGTCTCTCTCATTTACATGGGTTTTAATCATGAATGAGTGTTGATGCATATAACTTTTCTAAATCCATTTAAGTGATTTTATTGATTTTTAATAATCTAATATTATATATATAATATTTATGAGAACAAACTACCTTTATATTTTTAAGAAAAAATTTTGTATTTTGTTTTATATAATTTACTTAGGACATATATATGGATGCCTTTGTAAATAAGATATACGTTTGTCTTAACTCTCTAACGCATATTACATTACTACTCATTTTGGTGTCACTGCTGTACTAGTCTTGTAAAAATGAACTAGGGGTGTGCTCCTCCTCTGGTTTCTGAAAAACTGACATAGGACAATAGTTTTATATTTCAGTAAGTTTTGGTAAATCATGTGTTTAAAAGTACCTTGATTTGGTATCAAGTGGAGATATTCAGATGGAGATTTTTTTTACTATAAATTCCATGATTTTGGTTTACAAATGTTTTTAATTTTGACTAAATTTTGACAATGTATCTGAAATTATTATTCCATGTATGTTTCAAAATTTATTGAAATATAGTTTTGTTCACAAGGTGTTTTAAACCTTTTATACAATGATTGTATCTATTCTTGATAACCATGTTGGATCAATGTTAATTTAATAAATTTCCCCTTAACTCTTTTAACTCTTACTTTCATTTTTACTCTATTTTATTATTTTCTTGCATGTAATATTTTTCTCATTGATTTTATTGTATCTTTATTAAAATATTTATAACATAAAAGGTACCTCTGAATACAATGTAATCTCTGTTCTGTAAGATTTGGTGTTTGATATTTTCAATATTGTTCATATTTAAACTTTTAAAATTTATAGGAACTTTCTCAATAATCTATATTTTTATTCTCAATAAAAATATTAGAAAATATTAGAGAATATTTATCTATTTTTAAATTCTTTGTACATTTGTCTGTTTCTGTGATTGGCCAGAATTTTTTTTCTTTTTGCTGGCTCTTTAAGAATCATACTTGATGTACAGAATCTCACTCCCAGCTTCCCAAATTGAGTGGGTTCAAGGCCTTGTCTCTTTGAGGATTTTCAGAATCCTCTCTTTTTTTTTTAACTTCCTGTTTTAGATTTTTTAATTTTATGGGATCTCAGTTATATTGATTGACATTAGATTTGAGTGTTCATATAGCACTTTTAAGTATTTTTAGAAGAAAGATTTTCAGGCTATCACTTAGGTTATATTCACAGATACAAATAAGCAAACAAAATTTACATAAACTCTTATATGGCAGTTTAGTTATGAAATTTATTCTGAATCTTATGCATTCCTTAAACATACAGATGAAGTACTTCCTTCTGTTCTCTCCTTTTGTTACCATAAAATAAAGGCTTTTGTATCTATTATTCTAATTTTGTAGTAAATCTGCTTTTTCCTCTGACAATTTTTGAGAATCTTTTTCTTTTTGCTTCTTGTGGTTTACAGTTACATGAACAAATATCTACTTACTAATTTGTTTTATTTATCTTCTTCAGAAGTTAGAAGAAACTTTTAAATTGAGGATTTACTTATTTATTCTATTCTAAAACGTTTGAGTCATTATTCCCTTGTACATAGCAACTCTGGTTTTAACCATTGAGCCTGTTATTAGTATATCGGTTTCTATGAAATATATTTATTCTCCTTATCTTCCTTTGAGCCATCTTTCAATCCCACATTATGTTCTGAGCTCAGTAGGCTTGTACTTTCTGGACCACTTGTATAATTAACCATTTTCTTTTAAAACAATATTCATTTTATGTTTTATAGGTTGAACATTATTTTTAAATTTATCAGTTTGTCTTTTTATCATTAATTTTTTATTGCTATATTTATTTGGCACAGAGGGGAAACTCAGTGAATTTATCAAATTATTTCATCAACTTTTAAGTTCAAGGATACATGTGCAGGATGTGCAGGTTTGTTACATAGGTAAATGTAAGCCATGGCAGTTTGCTGCACAGATCATCTATCACCTAGGTATTAAACCCAGCATCTATTAGTTATTCTGCCTGATGCTCTCCCTTATCTTATCCCCCACAACAGGTCCTAGCGTGTGTTGCTTCCCCCTATTCATCCATGTGCTCTCATCATTCGGCTCCCGCTTATAAGTGACAACATGTGGTGTTTGGTTTTTGTTTGCTGCATTACTTTGCTGAGAATAATGGCTTCCAATTCCATTCATGTCCCTGCAAAGGACATGATCTCATTCCTTTTTATGGCTGCATAGTATTCCATGGTGTATATATACCACATTTTCTTTATCCAGTCTATCATTTGATGGGCATTTAGGTTGATTCCGTGTCTTTGCTATTGTGAACAGTGCTGCAATGGCTGCAGTGAATATACATATGCTTGTATCTTTATAACAGAATAATTTATATTTCTTTGGTAGATATCCAGTAATGGGATTGCTAAGTCAAATGGTATTTCTGCCTCTAGGTCTTTGCAGAGCCACAACACCATCTTCCACAATGATTGAATTAATATAAATTCCCACCAACAGTGTTAGAGTGTTCCTTTTATCTGCAACCTTGCCAGCATCTGTTGTTTAACTTCTTAATAATAGCCATTCTGACTGGTATGAGATGTTATCTCATTGTGGTTTTGATTTGCATTTCTCTAATCATCAGTGATACTGAGCTATTTTAATGTTTGTTGAACATATGCATGTCTTTTTTTGAGAAGTGTCTGCTCATATCCTTTGCCCACTTTTTTAATGTTTTTTTTTCTTCTAAATTAGTTTAAGTTCCTTATATACTCTGGATGTTAGATCTTTGTCAGATGGATATATTGCTAAAATTTTCTGTAGGTTGTCTGTTCAATATGATGCGGTTTTTTTGTTTTTTGTTTTTGCAGTACAGACAGTCTTTAGTTTAATTATATCTCATTTGTCAATTTTTCCTTTTCTTGCAATTGTGTTTGGTGTTTTCTTCATAAAATATTGATCTGTGCCTATGTCCTGAATGGTATTGCCTAGGTTTTCTTCTAAGGATTTTATATTTTGGGTTTTACATTTAAGCCTTTAAACCATCTTGAGTTAATTTTTGCATATGGTGTAAGGAATGGATTCAGTTTCAATTTTTTTGCATATGGCTAGCCAGTTATCCCAGCACCAGTATTAAATAGGGAACCCTGGACAATAGACAAAAATGGCAGATAGGTCAGACTAACTTGCAGCTCTCAGTCAGCTGAACAGAGCAGCATATGGAGGCTCACATCATGCACTTTTGCTCCAAGAAATACCAGGAAAGTCAAGAGAATATATAGACCCTTTGAAGGAAGCATCTTGACTCTACAGGCTTTGTGAGACAGCCAAACAATTTTGAGACCCCGAAGGGTTTGGGAGGGGGAACATCTACCCCTGAACACACATCCTTACTGTGGAACCTGAAGGTCCAGATCACAGGAGAAGGATTAGATCTTACTTGGAGCTGAGACAAATTTACAGAGTCAATTTCATTACATTAAATGCCTATATCAAAAAGTTTGAAAGAGCACAAATAGAGAAGCTAAGCTCATACTTCAAGGATCTAGAGAAACAGGAATAAAACCCAAACCCAGCAGAAGAAAAGAAATAACAAAGACCAGAACTAAAAGAAATTAAAACAAACAAAAAATACAAATGAAATAAGAAGCTGGTTTTTGAAGAGGTAACAAAATTGTTATACCTTAATGAGAATAACCAAGAAGAGAAGATAAAAAATCTAAATCAGCTCAATTAGAAATGAAACAGAAAATATTACAACTAATTCCACAGAAATACAAATGATAGCTCAAGGCTACTGTGAATACCTTTATGTACATAAACTAGAAAACCTAAAGGAGATGGACAAATTCCTGAACGTATACAACCCTCCTATGTTAAATAAGAAGAAATAGAAACTCTGAATAGACCCATAACAGTAGCAATATTGAAATGGTAATTTTTAAAATGCCAATAAATAAAGTCTAGAACTAGACAAATTCACAGCTGAATTCTATTAGACACTCAAAAAAGAATTGGTACCAATCTTATTGGCAATATTCCAAAAGACAGAGAAGAGGGAATCCTCCTATGAGGATTCTATGAAGGTGATTCTTCAAGTCATTCTGTGAAGTCAGTATCACCCTAATTCCAAAGCCAAAAAAGGACATAACTAAAATGGAAAACTACAGACCAATATCCCTGATAAAATAGATGCAAAAATCCTCAACTAAATACCAGCGAACTAAATCCAACAAAATATCAAGAAGATAATCTACCATCATCGAATGGGTTTCATACCAGGGATGCAGGGATGGTTTAACATTTGCAAGTCAATAAATGTAATACACCACATAAACAAAATTAGATACAAAAATCACATGATTATCTCAATAGATGCAGAAAACACATTTGACAAAATACAGCATCACTTTGTGATTAAAATCCTTAGCAAAATTGGCAAAGAAGGGATTACCTTAAGGTAATAAAAGCCATCTGTGACAAACACACAACCATCATTATACTTAATGGGAAAAGTTGAGAGCATTCTCCTTGAGAACTGGAACAAGACAAGAATGTCCACTTTCACTACTTTTATTCAACATAGTACTGAAAGTCTTAGAGAGAGGAATTGCACAAGAGAAAGAAATAAAGGGCATCTAAATCAGTAATGAGGATGTCAAATTGTCACTGTTTGCTGATGACATCATCATACACCTAGAAAACCCTTATTTAGAAAGCTCCTAGAATAAATAAATTCAGTAAGTCCTAGGTTACAAAATGTATACACATCAATAGTGCTGCTATAAACCATCAGACCATCAGTGAACAAGCCAAGAATCAAATCAAGAACTCAACCCCTTTTACAATAGCCACTAATAAAATAATTAGGAATATACCTAAACAAAGAGGTAAAATGACTCAAGGAAAACTAAAAAAACACTATTCAAAAAAATCACAGATGACACAAACAAATGAAAACACATCCCATGCTCATAGTTGGGTACAATCTGTACTGTGAAAATAAACATACTGCCAAAAGCAATCTACAAGTTTAGTGCAATTCCTATCAACATATCACCACCATTCTTAAGAGAACTAAAAAAAAAAAAATCCTAAAATCATATGGAACCAAAAGAGCTCACATAGCCAAAGCAAGACTAAGCAAAAAGAGCAACTCTAGAGGCATCACATTACCTGACTTCAAACTATATTATAATGCTATAGTCACCCAAACAGCTGTGTGCTGGTATAAAAATAGGCATATAGACATGGAGCAGCATAGAGAACCCATGAATAAAGCCAAATACTTACAGTCAACAGATATTCAATAAAGCAAACAAAAACAAAGTCAGAGAAAGGACCCCTATTCAACAAATTGTGCTGGGATAACTGGCAATTTACAGGTGGAATAAAACTGAATTCTCATATCTCAGCCTATACAAATGTCAACTCAAGATCGATTAAAGACTCAAATCTAAGACATAAAACAATAAAAATACTAGAAGATAACATTGGAAAAACCCTTCAAGACATTGGTTTAGGCAAAGACTTCATGACCAAAAGCAAATACAACATAAACAAGGATAACTAGAAGGGAGTTAATTAGACTAAAATGCTTCCGTACAGCAAAAAATAATAGCAGTAATAATAATCAGCAGAATAAACAGGCAACACACAGATTCAAAGAACATATTCACCCAATATTCATGTGACAAAGACTAATATCCAGAATCTGCAGTGAACTCAAACAAGCCATCAAGAAAAACAAACCAAGTGATCCCATCAAAAACTAAGCTAAGGACGTGAAGAAGCAATTCTTAAAAGATGATATACATGTGGCAAACAAACATATGAAAAATGCTTAACATCCCTAATTCTCAAGAAAATGCAAATAAAAACTACAATACAATATCACCCTATTCCTTCAAAAATGGCCTTAAAATTTCAAAACATAACAGATGTTGCCATGGATATGGTGAAAGGGAAGCACTTTTACACTACTACTGGGAATATAATCTAGCACAACCACTATGGAAAACTGTGTGCAAATTCCTTACAGAATTGAAAGTAGATCTACCATTTGATCCAGCAATTCTACTAATGTGTATCTACCCAGAGAAAAAGAAGTCATTATATGAAAAAGGTACTTGCACATGCCCAGGAGCCTGAGGCTGCTGTGAGCTACCATCATGCCACTGCAGTCCAACCTGGGTGGCAGAACAAGACCCTGTTTCCAAAAAAGAAAAAGAAAATAATACCAGAATTTCATATATTTTTTCTTATATGTTTAATGACTCACATGTTATCTTCTTCCACAATCAATATGACTGCTTGAAAAATACAAAAATATAGCAGTAAAAACTATTATTTAATATAAAAGGAAAAGAATATGATAAGATGAAGCAAATCTCAGTTTTATAACTTTGTTTACAATATGGACTTGGCCACACATCTGTGCTCAGTTTACTAACAGAGCAAAATAGAAACAAACTTCTCAGTTTTAGTAAAAAAGTCAGTTACTAATAAGTAATGACTCAATTCTGATACATTGAGATTGAGGAATTATGGCAATATATGCTCAATTATGAATGATGGATTATTTTATGAGTTAATTTAAGAGACATGAAATCAGGTTTAGAGTTATGTAATGTTAATGCTTTTGATTAAAATCTCTCTTACTTTTTACACTAATATGGTACTGAGTTCCATAAACTTAACTATTACTTTGGATACTGCTATTATTATCAGCTAATCTGAAAATGGTGTGTGTATGTTTGTGTGTATATTGAGTGTACTTATGAATTATTCAGTCATTTATCAAATTCATTTTAATTTATGAGTTTACTTTTCTAATACTACTTGACAAAATTTTGCAATGTTTTAAATGTTCATAAAATGTAATTCTCAGTAACGATAAATTTGAAGAAGAGTTATTTTCTACCTAATAATTATAATGATTCATTTCAAACAAATATGAAATGAACAACCTCTTTTAAAGTATTAATACAAGAAGACAAGGCACCATTTTCTGTGAATGGCATATCCATGCAGTTAAATATAAATGTACTGAATAAACACATCTTAAGGAAGTAGGTTAAAAACTTTAAGGTGGCATAAACATGATTTCCACCTTTAAAGATACCATAAATAAGAACTAGCAGATAGGCCAGGAAAAGTAACATTGGACATGAAACTTGAAAAATAAGTGACAATTTAGAAAAGACAGACAAAAGGGAATAATATAAACTTCTCTGTGTAGACAGACATATTTGTCTGTCTTATTTACTCCCGTATATGTGGAATAGTGCTAAGAAAACAGTTAATTTTCCATTAATAACTATTTACTAAATTTGAAACATTCCAGAAAACAGGCTTTCTAAGCAGGGACACATAAAATATTTAGGCAGATTTAGTCTTTTTTTTTTTTTCTACTGCCTTTAGATATCGAGGGAGGTTACTGATTAGAGACAGTTTCTTAAATGTAGTTGTTTGTATCTATACATTTTTCTTTGGACTCCATTTTCATTGTAGTCAATGGGTTTTGATGTGTTTTGTTTTTCTTTTGATTTGTCTCAAGATATTTTGTGGTTTCACTTGTGGTTTGTTCTTTCACTCACTGGTAGTTTAAGAGTATATTGTTTAATTTCCACATATTTGTGAATTTTTCAGTTTTCATTTTTTTATTTATCTGTTGTTTCTTCCATTGTGGTTGTAAATTATATTTTGTGTGATTTCACACTTTTAAAAATTATTAGGACATATTTTGTGGCCCATAATAGGCCTACCCTAGAGAAAGTTCCGTATCCACTTGAAAAGAATGTCTATTCTGCTGTTCTTGGGTGGACTGTTCTGTATATGTATATTAGCTCTAAATAACTTATACTGTTGTTCAAGTCTTCTATTTCTTTATGAAGCTTCTGTCTGATTTTTTTAATCCATTAACTAAAATGAGGTGTTGAAGTGTCCAACTACTGCTATAGAACTGTGGGTTTATCCTTTCAATCTGTTAATTTTTTCAGCTTTACTGAAGTATAATAGAGAAATAAAAATTGTACATATTCAAGAAAAAAGGTTTATGTATGATTTTTATGTATTGTCAAAAAATATCAAATTGCCTCTACACTATAATTTTCTGGAAAAATACAACCATACTGAAAAAGTCAAATAACTTATCTTTTATTCAATCACCTTTATGTTTCCTTAACATGTTAATTGGCTTGAAGAGTTCATGAGAAATAGCTGATAATTGTACACAGGTTAAAGAAAGTACAAAACTAATGTAGCTCATAATGGAAATTTAGCCAACTAGATATCCTGTTTATTTAGTTTTAACTCTAGCTTTTTCTATGAGGTCAGTGTGTCGCACATCTATTTTGTAGTAAACCAAATTATTTCTTAGACAGAATTCACAGATATTGGAAAGTATAAAACCTATACTTTCATTTCCAGTTTAAAATGTCATCTGCCTAAGCAGCCCTTGAAACAACCTCCTCCACCTTTTTCAGTAAAGCAGTGAAGCAGAGACTTAAAAAGATGAAATTCCACAACACTGTGAACTGGGACTCACTGTCAACTTACTGTCAGAATATGAGAGGAATTTCCATTAAATACAAGGCCAATGGGAATGGATTAAATATATAATCAGTATGAAGCTACTAGTGTGCTTGCCTATCAGAAAATAGATAGACCTTTATTTTTTCCCTTTTTCTCTAATCTTTGGACCAGAAACAGTATCAGGACCAAGAAGAAAATTGAATAGCCATCCTTCTACTGACTGCATGCTAAATTTTAGGCAGTGTTATGGTTTCCCATAACCTCCTCCTCAACACTGACCCCTAATACTATATCTCATTCTTTATCCATTCATATATTATGATTTAAACAATAACAAAATTGAAATAGGGGAAGGAAAGGTTTATTTGATATTATTGAAATTCTGGTAGTATTATTCCCATGGCTAGAGTACTAAGTGAAGAGGGGAAAAACAAGGAAAACTCTAAGAGAGTTCTGCATTAAGTAATTTAATATTCTCCATCTCCTAAGATCATTAGACATGTTTAATGTGGTGGGAGAGGACCCACATCAAGAAGTGAAAACACTCAGTAGATAAATGGCAGGCAAATACTGGAAATTAATCTGGGAATTAGGTATACTAAGATCTATAACTTTGTATAACTATACATACAAGTTGTTTGGATATGATATCTCCTTTTACAATGATAGATAAATATGAATAATAATATTAATAACTTTGATCTAAAATGGCTCTCACTCTCCCCTACCCCACCTCACATGAATTCACTCAATTACCCATTCTCCTGCATTATCTTCTTCATTGTGACTATTACCTCTGAACTGTGATTTACTTTTCTCTTTTTTAGTAGTGGTCTTGATGAACAGATTATATTCTCAGCGAGTACTGCGTCCTTAATCTGTTTTGTCCCCTGTTCTGTGTCCCACGTTTAGAAGAGTATCGGAGACCTAATAGGGGCTTGACAAGCATCTACCAAATGAAATACTGAAAGACAGAATGAATAAATTCTGAGAATTCAGCAGAAGGAACCTCATGGAAATGATCTATTCTAAGACTACAAGGTAAAATTTTACACAGTTTAGCATCCTGGATAGGATACAAAACCATGACATCTATTAAAGTGGAATATGAAGCCTAGAAGAACTGGTTAAAAAACAATAACAAGGTACATAAGTTGAAGAGTTATTGAGAGGAAAAGTTGAAGGAAAGACGCCAAAAAATGAATATATGTTTGTGATTATCTCCCGCAAAGCATTAGATCATGAAGTTAACTTATTCCTACCAGCATTTACTGGAATTTCTAGTGTTTTTTTCTAAGTATCCCCAACTGATTTAGGTAAGCACTAATGCTGTACAGGCTTTAATATAGAAGGATATTCATAAGAACGATCAGAATACGAAAAACATGGTACAAGAAACTTCTCTGTCCTAAAATTATGATCCTTATAATGGGCTACTTCATGCAAATACACACCCAAAAATGTATGATTCATTCTGTTTCTTTGAAGACCATGGTAAGATAAGATATATCATTCTGATGTATCTTCAGAATGAACACAGGTCAGAGCCTCTTGCTGAACTCTTTAAACTTTTTTTTTTTTTTTTTTTTTTTTTTTGTACAGAGGAGGCAGGTCTTTAGGATCTTCAGATAATTCCAAGCAAAATTGTTTGTATATTTATCTTGACTTTAAGCTTTGTACTCTGGATGATTTTCTTTCCACTATGTGTATTTAAATAAGACATATATAATTATTTAAATTAACACTCAGATATACTATAGCGTTTGTATACTATTTTATATGAAATTTATGATTACACCAAAGACAGTAGAATATAAAACTGGTATCTATAGTGTGGTATGTCTGGAAATGTAAAAGACTGCTATAATTATTATACCTTATGTCAATTACTAGGATAAAATTCACATTGGGTATATTTATAATAAGATATTACAATGTAAAAAAAGACTTATCAATGATATAACTAACTTGAGATTCTTAACTGTAATGAAGAACAAAGAAATAAGAGGATAAAAATAGGAAAAGCTGTATAGTTGACCCTTGAACAAGATGAATTTGATTATGTGATCCACTTATACTTGGATTTTCTTTTGCCTCTGCCACTCCTGAGACAGCAAAAACAACCGTTCCTCTTTCTCCTCATCAACCGTCCGTTACATGTGAAGATAATGAGGATGAAAACCTTATTATGATTAACTTTTACTTAATATTAAATATATTTTCTCTTCATTTTGATTTTCTTAACATTTTATATTCTCTAGCTTACTTTATTATAAGAATATGATATATAATGTATATAACAAAAACCATATGTTAGTTGACTATGTTATTGGTAAGACTTCTGGTCAGCAGTAGGTTATTAGCAGTTAAGTTTTTTGGAAGTCAAAGTTACACGTAGATTTTCCACGGCATGGGGGGGACAGTACCCAACTCCTGCCTTTTGATTGTATATCACTGAGGACAGAGAATAAAGATCCAGTATAAGAATTAAAAGTGTTCTTGATTTAAGAACACTTAAATAAAGTGTTCTTAAAAACTTGATTTTAAGTTTTTAAGAACTTAAAAAAAAGCAGTAATTACTGCTTCGAAAACAATGTAAAAGTACTTATGTTGAAAGTTGTATTCAACAGCAAAAATAGTAAGAATTTCTATGACCAAAGATGGTTTAATGTCTTCATCAGCTGGGGCTAGAAAACTGCTCAGAAAAGTTCTTATTTTACAATATACATGTACATCAAATCATCAAGTTGTACATCTTAAAATAATTATCAATTAAATCTCAATAAAGCTAGGCAGAAAATTGCCCAGAAGGAAATAACAATTAGAATAATATTATACTCCCCTTTAACACATCGTGTAAGACTGTTCTGGCTGCCATAAGAAAAATACCAAAGACCACTGAGGTTTAATTCCTACAGTTCTGGAGGTTGGGAAGTCCAAGATCAAGGCACTGGCATGTTTAGTGTCTGGTGAGGGCCTACTTCTTCCTAGACATCTGTCTTTTCATCTTAACTGCACGTGGCCAAAGGGTAAGAGACCTCTCTTAGGTCTCTTTTATAAGGTCACTAATCCCATTCATGGAGGTTTTACGCTCATGAGTTAATCATCTCTGAAAGACACCAATTCCTAATATTTATCATCTAGAGTGTTAAGATTTCAACATATAAATCTGGGGGGATGCAAACATTCAGATTGTAGTGTATATAAATGCTGGGAGAAAAGTGATCAATGCTTCAAATTTTTTGAATGGAGACAGTCACGTTTCCTAACTTTTACATTCTGAAAATTTTATTTTTATCAACAGTCCTATACATACAATGCAGAAAATATTCTACTCAAATTCTCTTATTCTTCAAAACAAGAATATTTACAAATATTGTCAGGGGTCTTAGAATAAACAAAATCCACAAATCAAGTCTGGATAGTTTTATCAATTAGTTGATAATGATATTAAATTGGTTACTGAAGTGCTCAGATGTTTAGGGAAAACAATGCCTTACACAATCTGCTCCTGCTGCTAGTGCAGAGACCATTCACCCCTCACTTTGAACCAGGTTTGCTATCATTGACAACCTGGGGCCATTACAGCTACCTCTACCACCACTGAATACTGAAAATCTGCTCCCTATTATGCCAGCAAAAATGAACATTTCAGAAGAGCCTGTTGCATCATATTGCACACTTCTGAATTAAATACTTATGTTGGTGTTCTGATTGGGAAATTAACACACACACAACTTAAACTGTAAAAGAGAATGGGTAGTAGGTTCCAACTTCTGTGTGAGCAGTATGTGGGATTCAATACATAGATCTGTCCTCAAATATTTAAAAGGCTATGCAAAAGATGAAAAGCAGTCATGAATATGGAAAACACCCATGACAACAACACAAACAACAAAATACATGGGGATACCCCTTCTCTTCTGAAAAAATACAAAAATTAGCTGAGCATGGTGGCAAGTGCCTGTAATCTCAGCTATTCAGGAGGCTGAAGCAGGAGAATTGCTTGAAACCAGGAGGTGAAGGTTGCAGTGAGTGGAGATCATGCCACTGCACCCCAGCCTGAGCACATTGGCATGAGCAAGAATCTGTCTCAAAAGAAAAAAAAAAAAAAAGATAATAAAATTACAAAAAAGCAAACTGACCAACCTACCAAACAACCACTGAGAAATAAACACAGGACTTGTTCCTGTTGACAGAAACATGAAGAATGGGCAAGTCAGGGTACACTACAACCTCATCTTTTGGATTGAACTATAAATTTAGCAATCATGAAGGATTATGTATTCTCAGTATAGATTGCACAAAAAAGGATTAAACCTTAGACCTGCACTGCTTTCCGAAGCCTTTTTTTATTTTCTTTCCACTTACAGTATCCTGGAAATTAGAAAATACAAGTCTTGCATCATTTCTTTCAATCCATAATTTAGAATAAATTTATTCTTACGATTACTAACATCTGAAAACTGTAATGAATACCTCCATAAGTTGCTAGAAGTGACTAAACAATTGACTTGTTTGGGAAAACAGTGCTAGGAGAATTACTGAACAAAAGGTTCAGGTGCTAGGAGAATTATTGCACAAAAGTTTTTTCATCTCCAGAAATGCAGTAGTGCATAGAGCAACATAATTGCCTTTTGCATTTCCAAGGAACTTGAATTATTTCCCCCTTTAAAGCTCTTGAGTATTCAATTATTTTGTTTAAAAATATGTGAAATGGCAACTACACAGTGGCAGATATTATCTGCTATCAACGTTTTTAAGAAATCATGTTAATTTACAGTGGTCATTTTGTAAATAAACAACATTTAAAAAGTTTCTAAAATTCTATTCTCAACTTTTAAAAAACAAAATAATTACAGAAATTATATTCAAATATCCTATTTCCCAATATATTACACATTATATTTTAAAAATCCAAATAACACCTAGTAGTTGGAAATGGTTATTTCTGGTTTAGTTATTATTTAAAAACATAACCTTAATATAGTAGTTATTTAATGTGAAAAGGCTCTGTTTCTGTTCACATAATGTGTGTGTGTGTGTGTGTGTGTGTGTGTGTGTATACAGATAAGCACATATATGCAGAAATAAAATCACTATGTTTAATTTCAATATATACTCAGAACAGAAAAAAATAATAAAACAACAATCTTACATAACCAAGATTACGTTATCATTTCTAGGAAATAACTAAATTTTGACCCTTTTAGAATACAAAATCTATTGACCAAAAAGTTATCTTCTCCCTGGAGCTCTGTGGTGAGCCATTACATTTGGAAAGTAGTAAATAATTAGGAAGACAAGAATAAAATATGAAAAAGAATGATAGCTCGTATTTTTATTTTCCAACTAGTCTGTGTTTTTATATAATATATTGTTGAGCTTTTTATATGATGTGTGTAATACGTTGGGAATTTGAATGCTAATATTTTTAAGATTACTTATATGTTTTGAAAAAGGTGAAATTAAAGTTTCAGAAATAATCCTGCTTATTTACAAAATGACCACTGCAAATTAACTTATTTTCCCCTCAAAGTGGTAGGAAACAAGAGCTAATAATACATCTATCATATTTTATTTGTAGGACTAAAAAAGTCAATGTGTATGAAGCACTTAGTAGAAATCCTGACATTTAGTAAATAATCAATACATTGATTTATTATTAGTTGTAATAGTATTATCAATATTGGTGTACATGTATAACTTTTAAATTCATTTGTAAATATGAATGTATGTATAAATGGTAAGAGAAACTGAAAACAATTTTGAATAGCTTATTGTCTTAAACTGAAATATAGAGCAGAGAAAAAAAATGTGTGTTCATCCCCTGAATTTCCGAATTACAAATGCTTATTTTATATGGTAGGAGATGGATTTGTAAAAACAAAAATGTTTGTTATTATTAGCAACCTTTAAATAATAAGTATATTAAGAATTCTGAATATTAATTTTTATGTACTCAGTGGTTTTTTTTTTTTTACTAGATTTGGTTTCAACTGCCTGAAGAATTTGATACTTGATTTACATCAACATATTGGTTTTTCTATTTAAACTTCATCTGCTTTTGAAATCTTATTGTAATATACAGCAATACTTTATGATTTTACATTTCTTGTAACCCTAGTAAAGCATTTTATATATTCTATTTATTAAATGTGCCCATTTTATCTATTCTCTTTAATTTATGCTTATTAAATGCAAATATTTTGTCAGACCAATCCTTTTCTACTTAGTACCTATTGGGCATCTGAAATAAAAATCTATTTTTTACAAATGAACTTTAGAAGTTAGTATTTTGACAAGCTTGTCCTCAAATATCAAATATCTCACAATGTTGACAAACAAAAGAATATCCAAATTGGACTTTAACAACATTAAAAATTTTGTGTGTCAAAGAAGACTATCAACAGAGTAAAAAGGCAATCCACAGAATCGGAGGGAAAATTACAAATCATGTATCTAATAAGAGATTAATATCCAGAGTATATGAAGAACTCCTAAAACTCAACAACAAGAAACTCATTCAAAAATGAGCCAAAGATTTGAATAGACATTTCTCCAAAACAGATATACAAATGTCAATAAACCCATGAAAAGGTAATCACTAATCATTGGGAAAATCCCAATATAAAATACAGCGAGATGCTATTTTATATCGATTAGGATGCTTATTATCACACGAACGTGAAATAACAAGTGTTAGTGTGAATGTTAAAAAACTGAACTCTAGTGCACTGATGGTGGAAATCTAAAATGCCATAGCCGTTATGGAAACTAGTATGGCAGTCCCACAAAAAATTAAAAATAGGATTACCATGTGGTCCAACAACTCCACTTCAGGGTAGTTACCCAAAATAACTGAAATCAGGAACATGGAAACATATTTGTACACCCATGTTCATAGCAATGTTTTTTTCACAGTAGCTAAAATGTAAAATCAATCCAAGGTGTTCATAGATGGATAAGCAAAATGTAGTGTACACACACACACATACTGAAATATTAGTCTTAAAAGGGAAAGAGATCCTAACACATGCTACATCACTGAACCTTGAGGCATTGTGCTAAGTAAAATAAGCCAGTCACAAAATGACAAATACTGTATGAGTCTACTCATTTGAGGTACTTAGATTAGTCAGATTCATAGAGAAAGACCATATAACGATGGCTGCTAGAAGCAGGGAGGGAGGATGAGGAGTTATTATTTGATGAGTGTAGAATTTCAGTTTTGCAAGAGGACAAAAGTTCTGAAAATAGATAGTGGTAATGGTTACACAATGACAATGAACTTAATATCATTGAACTGTTTACCTAAAACGTAATAACAGAAAGGACAAATTTTGTTACATATATTTTACTACAATTCAAAAGCATAGCTTAAAGAATTTCTGATTAAATTTTTGCTTCCAAATTAATCAAACCAGAATTTTGGATGTCTAATTTGAATATGTGACTATTTGCTTGATATTACAAAGGATTAAAATTTAATAAACTGTTTTTCTTAAATGTGGGTTTTATATATCTGTACAACAGAATTTAAGCAAATATGCTGCCAGCTATGTAAAGTATTTAAATTTAAAAATTGTTTTAATTAAAATTTAATTCGTTAACTATTTAAAATAGTTTACAGTGTTTACATCAAATATTAAGGAAGAAAACCATTTATGATTAGTAGAAAACCTGCAAAATGTAAGGATCAAATATGACGTTGCCTGGAAACTTAATTGTATATTTTTATTTTATATATTCCCAATTACTTTCTTAAGCAATCTAAAGAGCATTTGAAGAAAAAAATAATCTCATGAGCCAAAGTAAATAACACTTAATAATTACACAGAAAACACTAATATCTTTTTATTTTCTCTTTTTCCTTTCTTCTTTTCTTTCACTTTCTCTCCCCTTCTCTCTCCATTTTTTTTTCTCTTCTCTTCTTTTCTTCCCTTTTTTCCTTTCCATTTTTTATTTTGTTTTCCTTGAGGCAGTTTGCTCTAGGGCCCAGGCTGGAGTGCAGTGGCTCTATCATAGCTCATCATAGCCTGGGACTCCCGGGCTCAAGAGAACCTCCTGCATCAGCCTCCAGAGTAGCTGCAATTACAGACATGTTTCACCATGCCCAGGCAATTACATTTTTATTTTAAACGTGATTATTAGAATGCAAGTTCCCAAAGTACAGGGATTTTTTTTCTTTCTTGTAAATCAAGCACCAAAAATGCTACCTGATACCTAATAATCACTCAATAATTACTTTTTTAATAGGTAGGTTTTTGGTTTTGTTTTTTTTTTACCTGTAAAGATAAAATTTTATTTCTTTTTTTTCTCTATTTTGGTTGAAAGTTATAGTATCTTTGGGACTTTCATCAATGTTGAATCACCAACCCTTTAGCATATGGATATATGGCATTTATTTTTGACTTAGACCTGTCTTCATCTTCCTTTAAAGTGTATTTAGAACAATGTGTTACAAATGGGCTATTCAGAAATTGAGAAACCCTTTTGTAGAGATTACAGACTATTTCCTTGTAAGTGTTTTCACTTTGTCTTCAAATCATATGACTGTGGTTCACTTATCTCTTCAGCCTAGCTCAAAAAAAGTTTTATAATCAGGGATAAAACATGGCTTTTGTTTAAATAATGTGTGTCAAATATTATAGAACATGAAGCAATATGGGTTGAAGGCACCCACACTTGAATAAGCAGAATATAAGATTAAAATGACTATGTGGAATACATTGTACACAATTTTTAGGTAAACCCAACATCACTATTTCCTTTACAGATGAAGAATGCCAAATAGTATGAGGAAAAAAAATTCAACATTCTGGTTATATACATAATTATGTATAAAATTAATTATAGGTATTAATGACGACTGGCATATAGATGCTGGCTTTTGGCAGAATATTTAATCTCTGTAATTCTTCATTTCTTCATCTTCAAAAATTCAATAACAGTATTTGGCTCATGGGATTTTGTAAAAGTTCATTGTAATTCTTAATATATAGTAACTACTAAATAAATAGCATATCATGATTATTAATAACATCACAGTCTATCAAAATAATGACAGTGAACACTTTGTATGTAAGAATTAAAGTCTGTCATATCCTCAGTATTCAATAAGTGATTATTGAATAAATCAAATAAAATATTTCTGACCATGCAACATGAGCATGTAAAATGAGTAACTGTATTGATACTTATTTCTTTTTAAAACTTAAAATGTGAAATTTTAAGACTTGTGTGTGTCAGATCACTGTAACATAAAACGTGTGTGTGTGTGTGTGTGTGTGTGTGTGTGTGTGTGTGTGTGTATGTGTGTATTATTCCACCTAGTTAATTTTTGAAGTAGTGTATTTGTCAGGAAAGAGTGGTTCCTGTTAATTTACTAGAGCTTGATACATCTAAACATTATGGCTGAAGAGTGTGGGCTTTATTTATGTGATGCTCAAAATGTAAAGAAAGCTTCGGTGTTCAAACATGTACAGTCTTCCATTAAGTGAAAAGTGTAACAATGCATGGATGTTTTATAGTAAAATAAAATATGAATTGTAATGCTAAAATGTTTGGGTTTTCAGCTCCATTAATTGTATTTTAGGGAAGTGTTTATATACTTGCAACAGATAATAAATTACTTTACCCTTAAAACACAATTTTTACTGTAAATGAGAACAGCTACTATGTTTATGGAAAGGCTAATCATTAGGCATTTTGTGTACAGTTCAATCCTCATAATAAAGATATAAGGAGGTATTAAACCCCTCATTTCATATAAATGAGGTGACTGATGCTTATTGGAGATGACTTAACCAATATTACACAGAGAATAAGTACAGCGAGACATTAAAAACCATCTGGCTCTCCACACACTGTCTTAATTCCTATGTCATCCTGTATGAATTTAACAGAATCATCAATATCTAGTCATTAGTTATTTTGAAATGCCAATTATTCAACTAAAATACTATGCCTTAATTGATGAAGCAAATTTTACTGTATAGTTTCTAAACTCCAAGTTCTTTCAACAGTTTCACAAATAAATTCATGTACAGGACCTAAGTTTCTAGTTGTCATCTTATGAACACTGAATCTGTCCCCCTGTATTCCCACATTTCCTTCATATTTAAAATAGAAATTAATAATCACCTAAAGTCTGATATGGAGGCTCTCGCCTGTAATCCCAACGCTTTGAGAGGCCGAGGCAGGAGGATTCCTTGAACCCAGGAGTTCAACACCAGCTTGGGCAACATGGTGAGACTCTGTCTCAACAAAAAATAAAAAAATGAAAAACTAGCCAGGTGTGGTGTGCACCTGTGGTCCCTGCTACTTGGGAGACTAAGGTGGGAGGATCATGAGCCCAGAAGATCCAGGCAATAGCGAGCCATATTTGCAGCACTGCACTCCATCCTCTGTGACAGAACTAGACAGGGA
>NW_022436967.1:5278195-5284870 GCF_009761245.1 Sapajus apella
TGTAGCCTCCAATAGGAAAATTTTATATCAGTGCAATCTTTCTGCTTTGTAATATTAGTTATAATTATTAGCATATAGTTTTTGACTTTTCACTGCAATATGCATTTATAAGAAAATCGTATGAAATGGTTATATGTATAGTGTCTATAAAACCAAAGAGATCTGGAGATGTAAGTCTTTTGCAATTATCACAGTTTATATCATGCAGAACATTTCTTCCATATTTTATATCACCTAAAGTAAATGACACTGAGTTAACTACCCTGTAGATGATTAACATAGGTTTCTTCCATTACAATGAGATATTAAGCTGTTTTCTGTCACTGTTTAAACCTAAATGGCAATGGATTATTAAAATGTACATTTTAAGCTCATGGGTCATACTACACACATAGCCGGAGTGTCAAGGGTCTACTCTTCTGGCAAACTTCCCTAGATGCTCTGTGTACCTGTAATCTACACAGTAAAGATGTATTTGAATCTACAACTCCTGCTCTCAAAGTAATCTGCTAGAATTGGGAGCAGAGATTATTATCATTAATCTGTGTCCTTGCTAGGAGTGGACCTCTTTTTGGAACGTTTTCCTTTATATTCTTCACTTGTGATTGTGCTAAAAGAATACAATAATTCAATGAGATGGTTGAGCCTCCCTGCATCTAGTATACATAGTTTTCAGGTCCCCAGTGAAGACCCTAAAAATAAACAATAGTTTGGATAATTTTCCCTGTGGGAGTGCCAAAAAGTGTGCATTAGGGAAAACTAAGGCAGAGAATATTTCTAAATATGTTTGTAAATATTGGCTTTTAGCAACAGTTTTTCACTAATTTTGTGATTTGTATGATTTCCTGTCACTCTATGTTGCTCTCATTATGTTATTAAAAATAACCAGCCTCTTTTGGGGAGGGGAGAGGATGGTATTTGAATCAAATATTTCCACGGACTGTATTTGTTGTTTATCCAATTGCAAGTTTAGTTCCTCCAAGATTTTCTTTCAAATAAATAAGTCCTAAATCAAAAATTTTTCCTATATTGTATAGATGGGAAAATCTATACATTGTAAAATTGAATAATTTAGGGAACAATTTTTTATAATTTTATTTCATGTGTTCTTGAGGGGCCAGTGGTGCAATGGATAACGCATCTGACCATTATGGGTCAGAAGATTCTATTTTATATTTTCTTTATTCTATATAAAAATGAGTAATATAAATTTGAAAGAAAGTTCATATTCATAAAAATATAGAGCTAAAATGATGATTTTCATGGATTACCAGTTTGGAAATAAATAATTTTGTTGACAGAAATGCATCATTATATTAAGAAGATAATTTTTGAGAAAAAAAGAAAAATTATTTTCTAATTATGCATAGAGTTTAACTGAACATTTCAATAACCATTTGATAGGTAATTTAAAAGCTACATTTTGTCTTTGTTTTTGAAGCAAAAACATTTAATCAATAATGACAATAGGTATTTCATTAATAAAAAATTTGCAGGATCTACTAACTGTAGGCTTGTGTAATAAAAATAAATTTCTTACTATATATTATAAACCTTTATCAAAATACAGAAATATACTAATTTCAGATACATTTTACCATTAGTGTTATAGGATTCAGTATTATTACTTAGGAATTTAGAGAATAGTTTCATTAACACAATTTTAAAATTATAGCTTTTTGGTATACATTCAAAAATAATCTGGAAAATGTAAACATTCTTTTTAGCTGGAATAGAGCAAAGCAATCCTTTATCCTCTTTTTTTCTTTGATAAATGACTCAGAGTCAGCCTCAGCAGAAAGATACCAAATTTTAAAATTTATTATTGTCAATAGTATGTGTGACCTTTACTTTAACTGCATCTTGGCTGTCAGTAATAATCCAAGGCTGTACTTTCAATGATAAAATGAAAAACTTTGCATATTGAATCTCCCGGTCTCCTTGAAAGTGTTCAGCTATCAGAGTCATTTATTCCCATTGTCAGAGCAAGGTCCATTATGAAAGCCCATTCGTCTTTACTTGAAGATGAAGAGTGGAGGAACTCTACTTCTGCCTTGAATCAAGTACTAACCACTTCAGGGCCCTCAGATATATCAATTCATTGACTTGCTGTAGGTCTAAGATTCTCACTCTTTTTGCTTGGGGCATTGGTTCTTTAAGAGTTTGCTTCGCCTTTATAATGCACAATTTCTGTGCCAGGTAAAATAACACTTTGTCATACACTTGAGAGTCTCTTTTTAAATGAGCTTTTTGTTTAGCTGCTTTTTCAGCTTAAACTGACATGATAGACTACTAGTAGAATTTAGTAAAAAGCTTGCTTTGCCTACGTAGACTAATAATACCTAAAAGAATACTAATTCATTAAAAATATCCTAATACATTTTATTTTGGTGTAAACAATTTTTGATTTATTGGTTATTCTTTAAAATATATTTTTAATTCTTATTCATTAATTGGCCAAAAATATAACAACATCTGAAAACTGCATTGGACTTATCACCACAAGTAATAAAATAATGTAGTAAATACAGAATCAAAATAATAAATATGATGAGGCACATATTAGTTGATGTTTTTGCTCCAATTCAGAAAAATAACAGTCTGACATGCAAATTTCTGCTCCCTAAATACCTTCAATCAAATAACTTTTTCTTTTTACTCCTTACTCCACAGAAAAACTTGAAGTTTAGATTTTTTTTTCTCAGATTTCTTCAAGATAGGAGAAAAACCAGAAAGTACTTTAACATGTCAACACTCATGAACTTTACCAAGCCAGACACTTGATACTCAGAAAAGTATGAAAGAGAAGAAAATTGATGCTAAGGAAAAAAAGCCTTGGGTTGTATATATTTCTTTAGGCTATGATAACAATTACCAAAATCTTATCTTAAAACACAGAATGTATTATCTCATAGTTCTTGAGGCCAGAATTCCAAAAATAAGGGGTTAGAAAGACTGTGTTCTCTTGGGGAACTCTGAGGGAGAATATGTTTCTCACATCTCTAGCTCCTGGTGGCTGCCAGCATTCCTTGGTATCCCTTGGCTCGTGGCCTCTTTACTCCAATCAGTGCCTCTGTTTTCACATTATCTTGTCCTGGATATGAATCTAATCTACCTCTAGTTCTCTTATAAGGACACTTGTGATAGTGTCTATGCACCTGTATGATCTAGGATAATCTCTTCCTCTCAGGATCCTTAACTTAATCGCATTTTCACATTTTTAATCCCCAAATAAGGTCACATTTATACATTCCAGGAATTAGAACATGGACATATCTTCAAGCATGTGTGGCATTTTTCAAATCACAATAAGCTATTTCCTGCTATTGGCATGAAAGTTAAAAGAAAAAGTCACTTCTAAATGATGGCCTTTTTAAATGGTAGCTGTTAAGATAAAATATATATCCTCAAATGTGACCAATTCTTTGGGGGAAAGAAAAAGTCTTGGAGAGCATTGCCAAACAAATACATTTATGCTACGGCAAAATTAACAATGAGTTATATCCAGAATACCAAATAATTTAAAATAATATGGATTTTTTTCAATAATTTCCAAATACTCCCTTTGAAATATATATATTTTTTGTTGATTATGGTTGATGCAAAATAAGCACTGAGGAAGCTGCTATTTTTCCTTTACCTAATATTTTGATAGGAACATTAAAAAATAAACAGAAATGAGACAGGGTATATTAACATCTGATACAATTTACTGACTAGTGTATGTCAATGTCAAAAGCTGATGAGAGACAGATTCTTTTGACTTACTTTAATGGTGATTGAATTGATTTCTGACAAAGAAAGCACTTACATTCATTTTCCATATGTAATGACAAAGCTCTAAAAATGTGGGTTAATTTAATTAGTTGGCAGTCCTCGGTTGTACCTTTGAAAAAAGTGTTTTCTGTAATGCTTTTGTGTTCTTGAAAGAACTAAACTGACTGACTGATGCAAAAATCAGCAAGGAGAGCTCATCTGCTAAAATGCAAACTAGAGATGCTTTTCTATAGCTATTCTTGGGCACACTCAAATCAGGCTTTTTGAGTCCTAGATTGGCTGCCTCAAACACCCCCTTATTTACATAAACTCTGGGCTTTTGCAGTCATCTCCATTGTGCAAAGGAGTTTTTCTGTGTGCATTCTGATTAGGCTTGTGTAAAGATGCATAAATTTCTCATCCAATCAAAGGCTGACCTGGAGGAAACTGGCAGGGAGTGGATAGAGTAGGGGATTAGTAAATTGGCAATTTCTTTTTAACTTTAGTAGTCATTTGGGTGAAATGAACCAGATCTTAAAGAGGGCAGCAGTATTGGTCTAAATAGAATAAAATGCCTTTGACTTGTGAAAAGATATTGTAAAAAGAAACATGCAAAGAATCATTGTGAATAGATAGGAGATCAACTTTGGTGTTTTTCTAGAATAAAACAACAAAATGCCCAAAGAATATGTAAATTCTTGATTGTGTATGTCAACATATTTGTTATAAAGTAACTTAATTGCATAAATAACAATCATTGTAATTTATTTGCTTATTTTATTTCTATTAAATTTATATCAGAGAAGGGCAAATTTGACAATGAGGGTAAGTATTGTAGATCACTTACAATTTTAGCTATTATGTTAGGTGTTTGGATAACACTTGGTAATAAAGCACACTCAACAGGAAGGCAAACACACCAATGCATTTTTCTGAATTATATTTCAAATAAATATGAATATTTAAGGCATTTCAAACTGTGAAATGTAAAAAGAATGATTATATTATTTAAAATGTTCTCAGGATAATGTCACTATAATTATCATGACAATTTAAGAAGGATTCTAAAAGTACTTTATATAAAAATTCTTTTATTAGTAGAAAATGTAAATAGTATAAAACAGAGTTTTCCTTTAATCTGATAGTAAATGATGGCTCCAAAGGACTATAATTTTATTAAATGTAAGCAAGACCTTTTAACAAAATCTTTTGAAAGGAAGAAATATTGAAGGTCAAACTGAGCATATATATACCAATTAAAGGAGTAGTGATCACTGCAAATAAAAAGAGCTGGAAGAGAGATGATACATTTTGAAGTAAATCTATAGAATACCTGAATGGAAAACTATTGAATAATATTATTATTCAGTGAAAGCTGGTAAAAGTCAAGTTATATTCAGAATTATTTTGTTGGCAGTATAATAAACATACATGAGCATTTATATAGGTGCATGAATAAGCCTCACTTTAAAATGTTGTTAGAACTGAAGGAAGTGCAAAAAAAAAAAAAAAAAAAAAAAAACAACACAAAACACCCAGAGCAGGGCAGTACTTAAAGTGGTAAAGACAGATTTAATTTAGGAACTATCGTACGGGCAGAACACGGTGCTCTGGCTGCCAATATCCGAGAAGGATAACAAAGGTCATTACTGTGCCAACCAAAATTTGTAGGGTCAAATGCTTTTGCCTTTTATATCATGACATCAGAGTCACCAAGAAAAACACAAGAACTGAATGGAAACATACTCTTATTTAACGTTGTAGAGACAGAGCAAGATCAGTTTCAATAATGTACATTTACATCCCCTCCACCCTGAGGGCTGGTGGGTCACTAAGTCTTCATCCCCACCCCACTCCCGGCCTACACATAAAAAAAAATTGGGCTATAAACAGCAGCCCTTTCTTGCTGCAACAGGACCCAATCCTATGAGTCTGAAATACTGAAAGCTGGGGCATGCCTGAGGACCACTGATGTGCAGGCTTAAGCAGAACAAAGACACTGAGTGTCAAACAGGAAAAGATATTCTTACACAGGTGATAAGCCCACACAGGTTATGTGGGCGCTGTACATCTTGGTAAGGAAGTGTGCCAGGCCCAAGGCCCATTCCTATGTGGCCTAGAAGGAATCAAAAGACAGTGCACGTGATACTGCCTTTCTCAACATATTAAAATGGGGAAAAGGTGAGCTCAGCACAGAACTGGGACCGGTTCCAAATTCAACAAGATAAACTAGGGGTGCATAGTCAAGGAACAGGGTTGGAAAGGTCAGTGGAAGGGAAATTACTAAGATGAAACATCAAGCGTAGAGAGGACTCCTGTAGACTGATCAAACAGGATTCTTTCTGAAGGCAGGCCAGGGTGGCCAGATACCTTCTGGGTAGATGGTGGGGGATGAGGAATTTAGTAGTTATCGAGTGTTGGGGACTCTGACTAAACAGCATTCCTCCTAGACTATGCATGTCTAGCAAGGACAGAACCTTGTTAAGAAGAGGGCCTAGAGGAACCTGACTACAGTTTAGCCAATGAGTGTCAGAAGTCATCTATACTGATGTTATTTTAGCTATCCTGTGTGTGAGTATGAAGATTATATATATAAATTAGATTCTAAAGTTCCTCAATTTTCAAGTGGAGTCAGTTAAAATACAAAGTGAGTTCTGTAAATAGTGAGGCTACATTAAAATTGGAAACACTGCCAAGGAAACAAACTAGCTTTTTGAAGGACTAATTGGGCCATCAGACGCTGATACATAACCTGAGGCCCTAACTACCTATGCTTTATATAGAAAATTCTGCCTGTGAAGTCATCAGTGGATTCATTATCTAAAGGTATTATTACAAAACGTTTGGCTTGTATGAAAAGTACTTGTCCTTTCCAGAAAAAAAAAAAAAAAAAAAATATATATATATATATATATATAT
>NW_022436967.1:5284970-5387875 GCF_009761245.1 Sapajus apella
CCTTTTGTCTGTGTTCTTCTGTAAGGATTCTTCTTTTTAGGTGTCTTCTTGTCTTATATTGTTTCCTTTCTTTCTTTATTTTTCCTTTTGGAAATATTTTAAATTTAAGGATACTAAAAAGGGATAACAAGATAGTTTTGTCATTACAGTATTTCATTATAAAGTGTTAGTTTTAGAATTTTTCTTCCAAAATTTTCTCTCACATATGACTTCAACCCCTAGATCTGTAATCCCCATGTGATTAGTCTATTATTACATTAATGTTGCTCAAAATAAATATTCAAATAAGTAAAAATACAACAAATTCTTTTTCTATCTACCGTTCTGATTTCCTTTCTTTCCCAGTAAAAGGGCAATATTGCAGTAAAATAAGAAATTATCTTTCATGCATATTGTCTTTGATTAATCATTTTCTTTTAACCCAATAATTATCTGCTTCTATTCAAGCTCTCACTGAATTAGCAGCCATTGGGGATCTTCCTTACATTCGCTTCAGTTATGAACTGCTGTGTTATTCCACTGCAGAAGCATTTAACACAGTAGTCTAATCTCTCCTCCTGAAACCAAGTTTTCCATTTTGTTGAAAACAACTCTTCTCTGCTTTACTATTTCTATTAATTCGTCTTCGTGGGCTACCAGGTTTTCTCTGTGTTTAAGTATTACTAACCATGCTAATACTCTGGAATGTTTCCTCTGCATAATCTAGATATGCTACTTGGATAATCAAAGCTGTTGCTATAGCTTTAGCAAATACCCATGCCAGCTCCAGCTCCAGCTGATGAGTGGAAAATTTAAATCACTATTCGATGTCCCAAACTCACACAGGCAACTGTGTAGGTGGAATCTCCTTTGGAAGTTTCTTACCTCATCTACTCCCCATAGAGGGCGTTTATGATTTTGTTTATTATTTTATTTTTTAGCCAACTAACACCTAAAAACACTTGTGGTTTGAATGGAACACTCTAGACATTTCCCTTCATGGCAGGCAGGACTTTGTCTTCTAGAAAGGAAACCAAGAAACCTCTCCCTGATGCCAGGAAGCCAAGAAAAAAAACACATGATATCAGTTTGGCAAGTTACTTACTTGCCCTCTGAAATTTGAATCCGTGGGAAATAACAAGGAAATTCAGACACATAATTTTAAAAAACTTAATGGTGCAGGAGGCTGTGATAGTGCCAAGAGACCAGCAGTAGTCATGCCACAGTGGTACCCTACTGATGCTGTGCCTGTGTGGCATGACCTTGTGTGAATTCTCTACCCAACATTCTGTTGCTGTTACAATTTTCTATATCTAGTTCTGTAGGCCTCATTTGTTTTCTAAGCTACTCTATAACTTTCCAAAAATTTCACTTGTTCTCTGCTTAAAAATGACAGTTGATTTTGTTTGGGAAAGAAAAACAAACACACCTGATTGATGGTATCCTGAATGGGCCTCCTAGGCTGGCCAAACACAGAACATTCTACTTCTTCAGTGTTTACTATTATAGCAACTTGCACATTCACCTGGACACTCACACCAGAAACAGGAGTGTTACCTCTGCTCCTTCCTCTCTACATTTAATTTATTCCTGTGTATTATTAATTCCATAAATCTTATTTATATTTTCTTTCCAACCCTTCCTTTTCAGCCTAATTGACCATATCTTAGTTAAGGCCTTACTAATATTTCAAATAGAATATTGCAGAACTTGTAACTATGTTACTTGTTTCCCTCACCCCAAATACTTATTAATGTGAGAGAAATATTAATATTGATAACAAAAGTATTTTTTAAACACAAACTTATGATGCCAGTCACCATCTCCCTATATATTGTCAATGAAAACTCATTGCTTATTGAATAAAAAATTAATATTTCAGCATATTATGAAAGCCCTTTTATAATGTTGTGGCATTTCCTTACTTCTATTGTTTTGTTTCTCACTATAGTTGTAAATTATAGTAATCTAAATTATTTACCATTTTCATATCATTTCATGTTTGTGTGTTTTCTCTCGTCACATAATGTAATTCTATTTATTTTTCATACTGACTTCCAATCTCACCTGTAAAACCTATCCTCATCAGTTCTAGTTGGCACATTTCCTCTTACATGATTTACAAATTACAGGATAGCAAATGACATAAAGCAGTTGCTCAACAAATGTCCCTTCAATGAGTGAACAAATATACAATATCTTGAAATAAACAAGATACTGCAATGAGCTAGTGGAAGAGCCAATCAATAGCTTACTCAGAGGAGAAAAAACCGGCAAAAGATACGGAGAAACAATGGTCCACAGAGTAGTAAGAAATTCAGGAAATTAATATCACAAAAGCCAAAAAGAATAACAAGTTACAAAAATATAAATTCACTATTGGTTGTTGGAAGATGGTGTCTTGCCAGCTTTTATAAAAAGTCATGCTATTTTGAACTATACAAAAAATTGTTGTTAACTATAGCCATCCTATTTGCTCCTGAACACTGCATCTTACTCTTTCTAACTGTATTTTGTTCTCATTAACCAACACCTCTTTATCCTCCCAATCCCTACGACCCTTCTCAGACCCTGGTCAACCATTCTAGTCACTACCCCCGTTATATTTTATATAACTTTTAGCTCCCACGTACATGTGAATAAGAACATTAGATATTTGTCATTCTGTGCCCGGCTTATTTCACTTAAACCAATGACCTCCAGTTCCATCCATGTTGCTGCAAATGACAAGATCTTATTCTTTTTTTATGGAAGAATAATAAAATGGATTTGGAATATTCCTAACACAAAGAAATAGCAAATGCTTGAGGTGATGGATATTCCAATTACTCACACATTGTATGCCTGTATTAAAGAAATTACATATATTTGGATACATACTACTCTTATGTATCTATAAAAATTTATTTATTTATTTATTTTTAATTTTTTTTCCCCATTCATTTATTTTATTGCATTTTAGGTTTTGGGGTACATTTGAAGAACATGCAAAATTGTTGCATAGGTACACACGTGGCAGTGTGATTTGCTGCCTTCCTCCCCATCACCTACATCTGGCATTTCTCCCCTTGCTATCTCTCCCCAGCTCCCCACCCCCCACCGTCCCTCCCCTATTTCCCCCCAATCTATAAAAATTTAAAATGACCGTGTTTGTGAAGTGATGAAAAAAGCACTTTCAGAGTGAATAGAACAGGAAGTGGGAAGGTAGAGAATCAGAGAAAACAAATAGAAAATTAATTGGGAAATTCTGTTGGAAAGAGCAGGGAAGTAGGATACTAGCTAGGGAGGAACAGGCACAAAGGTAAGGAATTAGTGAACTGTGTATGCTTAGTATTGGAGTGCTTTATAACTAGTTTTCATATTGTTTTATTTCTGTTAAGCTTCTGTCAATATTAAGTGAATATCTGCTGAGCTTTCCTGAAATGGCTATTAATGGAAAAAATTTGATGCTTTGAATTCAAATGCTTGTTAAACTTTCATCTTGTTATTTTCTGTATATTCATTTTATTAAATTCAGTTTGAAACTGGGTTGTCTTCCTTCTTGAAAATATTCATCTAAACAGGAACTTAAGGATTATTA
Source organism: Sapajus apella (assembly GCF_009761245.1). Lineage (NCBI taxonomy): Eukaryota > Metazoa > Chordata > Mammalia > Primates > Cebidae > Sapajus > Sapajus apella. The sequence goes on from NW_022436967.1 coordinate 5,288,530, forward strand.
TGTTTTTCTTGCACAATATTATCAAGCTAGTGCCAAGGATAAATTTCTGTAAAAGATTTTTGTTAAATTCACTTGATACTAATATTCAATTAAAATTTTTTTCTACTATATATTTTTCACTTTTATATACTAACTTCTTATGCAAAATTTCTACCTTATCACATTTTTTTTCTAGAAATTCCTTTCACAAATAAAGCAACTGTTAAAAGGGAGAAAATTATAGCATTATTTTAAAAAAAGGAAATCTCTGAGTGACATAGTGGGGTAGTGTGTTTTTATTTTCTAAATGTTTACAGTGTGTTTTTTATACTGAGATTTCCAGCTATCATTTTGTGTTTTCTGGATATGTAATATTCAGATTTATCTTTACTAATTTAATGTGTTTACTCCTTTCAAATAATAAAAACTATATTCCTTAACCAAAATGGAATTAAATTAGAAATAAGTAATAGAAACAAATTTGTTTCTATGTTTATAAATTTTGAAACTTTGGAAATTTATAAACATATAAACAACTGTGTTGCTATTATTGATTTCTAAATAAATAATTTTGGAAAATTATAAACATATAGAAATGAACACACTTCTGAATAATCAGTGGTCCAAAGAAGAAACTTCAAGATAAATAATAGTTTGAAATGAATGAAAATGAAAATACAACATATCAAAAATTAAGAAATTCAGCTGAAATAGTGCTCAGTAGGATATTTATTGTGGCAAATGCCTGTGTAAAATAAGCAGTCTCACATCAATATCTTAACTTTCCACATTAAGAAATAAAAACTAGAAGAGTAAACTAAATCCAAAGCAAGCAGATGGAAGAAAATAATAAAGATTTAAAAAGCAGAATAAGTAAAAATAAACACAGAAAACACACAGAGATGATCTGTAAAACAAAGGTGGTTTTCTGAAAGATCAAAAATACTAAAAATTAGCTATATTGGCAAAGAAAAAAGAGGCCTCAAATTACTAAAGACAGGAATAAAATAGGTAATATCTATACCAAATTTTCAGAAATAAGGATTGAAAGAAAATTTTATGAACAACTATATGCTAATAAATTAGGCAACCTATATGACATTTTAAAATTTCTAGAAAGGCAAAAATTATTAAAAGTGACTAAAATAAATTGATAATTTGAATAAACCTATAATTAAGCAACAGCTTGAGGTAATAACTAACAAAAAAAGAGACTTTACACAAAGAAAAGCTTAGGTTCAGATTCCATCACTAGTGATAAAAAACTTTCAAATAATTACTACAAATTCTTCACAAACCCTTTCCCAATTTGCAACTCATTCTATGAAGTCAGTGTTATCCTGATACTAAAACCAGACAAAAATACCACATGAAAGGAAGGATAAATCAGTATCTGCAATGAACATAGATGTAAAAGTTCTCAAAACAAAAACTAGCAAGCCACTCCCAGCAACACATAAAGAGAATTATACCCCGTGACCAAGTAAAATATATTCCAGAAATGTAAGTTGATTTAACATCTAAATATCAATTAATGTAATGTGCCACTTTGAAAGAATACATGGCAAATCTCTATGATTATTCCATTAGATGCAGGAAAAAATTTGACACAATTCATCATCTTTTATTATAGAAATGTTTAACCATCAAGCAATGGGAGTGAACTTTCTCTACCTGAAAAAAAGCATCTGCAAAAACCCACAGATAACATTGTAAATAATGGTGAAAGGCATTAAGCTAAGATGGGGGTAAAAATAAGCTGTCATCTTGCATCTTTTATTTATTATTGTACTGAATGTTCTAACTGGGGAAGTTAGTCAAGAAAAAGACATAAACATCATTCCTATTGACAGGGAAGAAGTAAAACTGTACCTTTTTATAGATGACGCAATATTATTTTAATAAAATTATAGAAGACCCACTAAAAAATACTAAAACTAATAAATAAGTTCTGTATATTTGCAGGACACAAAATCAGCAAAAAAGAAATTAAGAAAACATTTTTTTAGAGTAGCACAGTAAAAGAATAAATACACAGATTCAAGAGTTACATAGAGAAAAGTATAAAATGGTATTGATAGGCTTCATGACTAAACGCCAAAAGCACTGGCAACAACAGCCAAAATAGACAAATGGCATCTAATCAAACTTAAGAGCTTGTGCACAGCGAAAGAAACTATCATCAGAGTGAATAGGCAACCAACAGAATGGGCAAAAAATTTTGCAACCTACCCATCTGACAAAGGGCTAATATCCAGAATCTACAAAGAACTTAAACAAATTTACAAGAAAAAAACAACCCCCTCAAAAAGTGAGCAAAGGATATGAACAGACACTTTTCAAAAGAAGACACTTATGCAGTCAACAAACATGAAAAACAGCTCATCTTCACTGGTCATTAGAGAAATGCAAATCAAAACCACATTGAGATAACATCTCACACCAGTTAGAATGGTGATCATTAAAAAATCTGGAGACAACAGATGCTGGAGAGGATGTAGAGAAATAGGAATGCTTTGACACTGTTGGCGGGAGTGTAAATAGTTCAACCATTGTGGAAGACAGTGTGACGATTCCTCAAGGATCTAGAAACAGAAATTTCATTTGACCCAGCAATCCCATTACTGGATATATACCCAAAGGATTATAAATCTTTCTATTATAAAGACACATGCACATGTATGTTCATTGTGGCACTGTTTACAATAGCAAAGACTTTGAACCAACCCAAATGCCCATCAATGGTAGACTTAATAAATAAAATGTGGCACATATACACCATGGAATACTACGCAGCCATGAAAATCGATGAGTTTATGTCCTTTGCAGGGACATGGATAAAGCTGGAAACCATAATTCTCAACAAACTGACACAAGAACAGAAACCAAATACTGCATGCTCTCACTCATAAGTGGGTGTTGAACAATGAGAACACATGGTCACAGGGAGGGGAACATCACACATCAGGGCCTGTTGGGGGTTGTGGGGACTAACGGAGGGATAGCAGGGGGTGGGGGGATTGGGGAGAGATAACATTAGGAGAAATACCTAATGTAGATGACAGGGGGATGGGTGCAGTAAACCACCATGGCATGTGCAAACCTTTGTAACAAATCTGCACTCTCTGCACGTGTACCCTAGAACTTAAAGTATAATAAAAAAAAAGGATTATATACCCCCCAAAAATAAAGTTTTAACTGAATAGAATCATCTAAATTCATTGATTTGGTGTCTTGCTGTTAAAATGGCAATACTGCCCCAATTAACTTACATATTCAACATAATCTTTTTCAAAATCTCAGCTGCCCTTTAAAAAAATGACTATGCAATTCTAAAATTCACATGAAAATAAAAGGCATCAGATTAGCCAAAACAATTTGGAAGACTCATACTTTCTGATTGCAAAACTTAGTTCAATCCTGCAGAACTTAAGACAGTGTAACACTTGCATAAGAATAGACACATAGAGCAAAAGAAAAGAATCAAGAGTCCAGAAATAAAGCTACACACTTACAATCAACTGACATTTAGCATGATGTGAAAACAATTTAAAGAGGACAAGAATAGTATTTTCAATAAATATTGCACTGGACAACTGTAGATCCACATGCCAAACAATGGTGGACCCTTACCTCACAGATACATAAAAATTAACTCAAAATGGATCATAGACCTAATGGTAAAAGCTAACATTATAAAACTTTCAGAAGAATACATAGTAGATCATTGTGATCTTTTGTAAAGCAATGGTTTCTTAGATATAATACCAAAAGGAAAAGTGACAAAAATAAAATAGATACATTGGATTACATCCTAATAAAAAAATTTTTGTGCCGCAAATGATACGATCAAGAAAGCAAGAAAGACAACCAACAGAATAAGATAAATATTTGTAAATCATGTATCTGGAGGGAACCCAGTACATAGAACACGTAAAGAACTTAAACTACTCAATAATAAGTAGATAGGTAGCTCAATGATTTAAAAATGGGCAAAGAATTTGAATAGATATTTTTAAACAAAAGATCTACCAATGGACAACAAGTAGGTAAAAAGATGCTCAACAGGATTAGTCATGAGGAAAATTCAAATCAAAATCACAATAAGGTACTACTTCACATCCACAATGATTGCCATAATCATAAACCAATTAATAAAATTGGTTAGAATGTTGAGAAATGGAAGACTACATGCATTGTTTCTGAGAATGTAAAATCATAGAGTCACTCTGTAAAACAATATGGCATTGCCTCATAATTTTAACATATGTACGTATGACTCAGCAATTTCATGTATACATATATGTCTAAGAGAAAGGAAAACATAGGTCCACATAAAATCTTGCACATGATTGTTCATAGTATCATAATCTATAATTGCAAAACAGTAGTAATAACACAAGTGTTCATCAATTAATGAATAAACAAAATGTGGCATACTTATACAATGAAATATCATTTAGCTATGGAAAGAAATGAAGTCCTGACATATGCCAACACATGGATGAACCTTGAAAACTTTATGCACAGTGAAAGAAGCCAAACAAAAATAACCACATACTATATAGCCCCATTTGCATGAAATGCCCATGATAGTCAAATGTAATGAGACAGAAAATAGCTTAGCGGTGGCTTAGGGCATGGTGGATGTGTGGTGATCACTGCTATTGGGTTTAAGGCTTCTTTTGTTGGCTACTACAAAAATATTCTAATTTTCAATTGCGTTGAGGGTTGATCAACTCTGTAAACATACAATAAAAATATTAAACTTTATCATAGATGTAAAAGTTTTGAAATTTAAATATAAATAATGCTATTAAAATAAAAAGCTGTGGTTTTTTTTTTCCCATTTATTTTATTGCATTTTAGGTTTTGGGGTACATGTGAAGAACATGCAAAATTGTTGCATAGTAACACACGTGGCAGTGTGATTTGCTGCCTTCCTCTCCATCACCTACATCTGGCATTTCTCCCCTTGCTATCTCTCCCCAGCTTCCCACCCCCCACCGTCCCTCCCCTATTTCCCCCCAACTGACCCCAGTGTGTAGTGCTCCCCTCCCTGTGTCCATGTGTTCTCATTGTCCAACACCAGCCTATGAGTGAGAACATGCGGTGTTTGATCTTCTGCTCTTCTGTCAGTTTGCTGAGAATGATGGTTTCCAGGTTCATCCATGTCCCTACAAAGCACCCAAACTCATTCGACCCAGCAATCCCATTACTGGGTATATATCCAAAGGAGTACAAATCGTTCTATAGTAGAACAATAGCAAAGACCTGGAACCAACCCAAATGCCCATCGATGATAGACTGGATAGGGAAAATGTGGCACATATACACCATGGAATATTATGCAGCCACCAAAAGCGGTGGTTTAAGAAAATATCAGCTCATTTTTTTTTCTTTTCTGTATTTTTTACCAGCGCTTTTTACTTTGTTACCATTTTCAAATTTATAATTGATAGGAAATAAGGAGACAGATTATTCCCCATGATAGGCTCATATCCTTTGAATAACTTTGCATGCTAAGGGTAAATTTCATTTTTCCACTTATTCATAAACTCAGAATCTTATAATTTCTTTTGTGAAAACTGTAAGCTCGTTTCTTTCAAGTGCATTTTTGAGCCCTATGGCTACCTTGTGCACATATCTTCTGCCTTTTAATATTATTACTATTATTTTAAAATACTGGTTGCCAAACCTACGATAACATTTTGCTCACTCACTCTTCTCTAACACATTTAGTTTTGTAGTTTTATTTATATATTTTCCCATGTGTATGCAAGATTAGAGTTGAAAATTTAGATCAAATTATTTCCTTCCTATTTCTTGGTCTTCATTTTCCTTTTTAAACATCATATTTAAGAATATTTTCTCATCATTGTTATAGTGGTTAAAACCACAAACATATAAAAAATTCAGATGAAATCTATGAGCAAAGCAAAGTGGACCCCAAAAGCAAATATAAGATCTCAAGGAGATCTACTTCACGTATTTTCTCTCCTGAATTAGCTTAAAAGAACTTTAGGCTGCAATTGTAAATTATAATTAAATAAGTAAATAATACAAAGGGAAAGCAAGACAAGTAACAAAAAATTGAATTAGAGACAAGGGATATTTAATAAGAAAACTCCTATACACTTAGACTTAAAAAGTATAAATTCAATTTTATGATCTATAAAATCAGTGTATTTCTAGACAAATGTACTAATCTTAGTTTTTTTTTTTTATGTTTACATGTTTCCTAAGTTAAAAGCAAATTATTTGAGAAGTACCAGTATTCCTAATATGCAAAAGAAAATACAATTCAAACACATACTTGATGTAGTAATTCAATAAATCTTTATCAATTACATTTATGTATCAAGAATATACATATCAGTGAGCAAAGGAGGAAGAAAGATTCCTACTTTTGTGGAACTAACACATTACCATGTAATATAGACAATAAAAGTAAACTTAATAAATTACATATAGTATGCTAAAGGAGGTAAATGTTATAAAAGTAAAAGTAGAGCAAGGTAAATGGCACGGGAATAGCAGGGTGTATTTAAGTAGGGTGTTTAGGCAAGCTTCATTGAGAAGGTATCATTTGAACAAAGGCTGAAAGCAAAGCAGGGATAGTCAACTGAAGGAACAGGCTACAATAGTTCTACCTGATCCATGATTTTGCTTTCCACAGTATCAGTTATCTGTGGTCAACCACAGTCTGAAAAGATTAAATGGAAAATATCATAAATAGATAATTCATAAATTTTAAATTGCATGCTGTTCTGAGTAGCAGGATGAAATGTTATGCTGCTTCACTGTGTCTCACCCAGGTCTTGAACCAACCCTGTGTTCAGCATGACTTGCTGTAGATGCTACCCACCTGTTAGTCACTTAGTAGCTGTCTTGGAATGACTGTCTTTACTATCACAGTATTGCAGTGCTTGTGCTCATGTGATCCTTATTTTACCTAATAATACTTTACGAATAACTTAATTATTAGATATTATCATTAATTTCTTAGTGTGTCCAGTTTATAAGTTAAACATTATCATAGGTAGGTATTAAAGGAAAAACATTACGTATAGAGTCTGGTACTATCTGTGGTTTCTGGCGTCCACTGCAGGTAGTGAAACATGTCTCCTGCAGATAAGGTGGACTTCTGTACAAAGAAAAGGAGACAGCCAGTGAAAAGGCAGATAAGGTTGGTAAATAACTGTAGTGTTTGAGGAACAACCAGGAAACCACTATTTCTGGAACAACCTAAGAAAGTAGAAAAGGAAGAGGAGATGTAGTTAGAAAAAGAAAGAATAAAAATGGGGAAAGGAGACTTTTTAGCTTTTAAAAGAAATTAGACTTACTCTAAGTGAAATGGGCAAGATTTGAACAGAGGAGTGGTACAATTTAACCAAACTGTTAAGTCTCTTTCTGGCTATTTTGTTGAGAACAAAACAAAGTCATTAGGGAGGCTGCTGGAATGATCCAGACTAGTAATGACTGTGGCTTGGATTGTGAGTAGTGGAGAAGGTCCTACCACAAGGAGGTGGATCTATTACATATTGGGTTGTGTATACATTTCAATACATAAATGTAGCATATACATGTATATCTTAAATAAATAAATATAAAGGCATTGAATATAGTTTAACAAGCAAATGACAATATAGCAAAAGAACATCACTGGTTTACATAGATTTTTAATAAATTGATTTTCAATCATTCAAAAATATAAAATAATAAATATAATAAACATTACCATAGGTATGTATGTGAATAAAATAGTCTTATGTGACTTATAAGAGATCAAACCCTCAGACATCCAGCAGTAATAAGAACTTTAAGCCAACTTTGGGACAAGATAGCCAACTAAAAGCAGCTAGTGTGTGCCGCTCTCATGGAGAGAAATACAAGGGTCAAATAACTACAGCACCTTTAGCTGAAACACTCAGGCATATGCATTGGGACTCATCAAGAAAACAACTTTACCCATGAAGAATGGAGAAAAGGAAGGCAGGACAACTGCCCTGAGAGTGACATGGAGCCAGGGAAGCAGTGGCTGAGTGAGTAAGATACCCCAGATACCCCAACTTTTGCCACGGATCTTTGCGACCCTTGGATCAAGAGAAATCCTCATGAACCTACTCCACCTGGGCCTTCAATCTGAGATGCAGAGCTACAGGGAGTCCCAGTAGAGTAGCTGCTCAGGCACACATGGAGCCCTGAGAGCTTTAGATACCAGCTTCCCAGCAAAAGTGGCTCAACTCTAGCAAAGTGGGAGGTCAGGCCCCTTTCCATACTCTTAGGAAAGAGGCTGAAAAGCGATGGTCTGCAGGCACCACTTCCAAGGCACCTTGCAGGATAAGACCCACTGGCTTGGAACTCCAGCCAGCCACAGATAGCAGTGCTACACCTCCTTGAGACAGAGCTCTCATAGGGAAGCGCGGGCTGTCATCTTTGCTGTTTCACAGCCTTAGCCATTGATATCTTTGGGCTCTGGGGAATTCAAAGTGACTAGAGACTGGGGCAGTCACTTGGCACAGGGCAGTAGCTCTGCGAAGAGGTGGCCAGACAGGTTTTTCACATGAATCTCACATCCTATTTCTCTTCATTTTGTGGAATCTCATGGACCTGGGTCTACAACGACCCCCACCAGAGTTTTCCAGCTAGCAGCATTTCCAGTCCTTTCTGAGACAGAGCTTTCAGAGAGAGGCACAGATCACCATCTTTGTTGTTTTACCGCTTCAGCCACAGTTGCCTTTGGACTTTGAAGTGTCTGAGGTAAGTGGGGGTTAGAGTGGACCCCCGACACAGCACAGTTGCTCTTTATAAAAGCAGCCAGACTACTTTTTTATGCAGGTCCCTAATCCCATTCCTACTCACTGGGCAGGACCTCTTGACCAGGGTCCCCAGCCATGCCTCCTAGTCACCCCACATTGTGTTTGGGCTGGCAACAGGTCCACATCTCCCTGAAATGAATTTCCCAGAGGGAGGGACAGGCCTCCACTTTTGCTGTTTTGCAGCCTTCACTGTTGCTACTTTCTGGTACTGAGAAATCCAAGGTGACTAGGGACTGGAGTGGACCCCAAGTATAATGCAGGAGTCCCATGAAAAAGTGGCCAGACTATTTGTTACATGGATCACTGATCCTCTATCTTCTCACTGAGCAGGTGCTCCCAACCTGGGTCACCATCCACCCACCAATAGGATTATTGGGGCAGCAGCAGCTCTGCAACTCCTTGTGACAGAGCTCCCAGTGGAAATGGTGGGTTGGTATTATTGCTGTCTTGAAACCCTCTTTCTTGGTGTCTCCAGGCTCTGATAAGTCCACAGGACAAGATTATGGTCTGGACTCCCAGCACAGAGCACCTACCTCATGGAATCAGAGACAGCCAATAATTAGAGGAACACCCACATGCAGAGATTAGAAAGAACAAATGCAAGAATTTTGTCAGCTCAAGTGGCCAGAGTGAGAGTGTCTTATGTCCTCCAAACGATCATTCTAGTTCTCCAACAAGGGTTCTTAATCAGGCTGAGTTAGTGAAATGGCAGAAATAGAATTCAGAATATGGATAGGGATGAAGATCATTGAGATTCAGGAGAAGACAAAACCCAATCCAAGGAAACAAGCAATCACAATAAAACAATACAGAAGCTGAAAGATGAAACAGCCAGTATAAAAAAGAAATTAATTGATTTGATAGACCCGAAAGACACATTATAATAATTTCACATGCAGTTGCAACTATTAGCAGCAGAATAGACCAAACTGAGAAAAGAAACCTGGAACTTCAAGACTGGCTCTCTTAAATAAGACAGTCAGACAAAAAGAATTAAAAAGAGTGAACAAACCCACCAAGAAATATGGTCAACAGCAAATTTAGGAAATACAGAGAACCCCTGCAAGATTCTACACAAGAGAATCATCCCAAAGACAAATAATTATCAGATTTTCCAAAATTGAAATGAAAAGTAGTATGTTAAGGCAGGTAGAGAGAAAGCACAGATCATCTACAAAGGAAACCCGATTAGGCTAAAAGCCTTCCTCTCAACAGAAACCCTATAAACCAGAAGAGATTGGGGGCCTCTGTTCAACATTGCTAAGAAAATAATCTTCATTCAAGAATTTCATATTCAGCCAAATTAACCTTCCTCAGCAAAGGAGAAATAAGACCCTTTTCAAATAAGCAAATACTGAGGAAATTTTTTTACCACCAGACCTGCCTTATAAGAGATTTTGAAAGAGGCACTTTCTTTATTACTATTTTTTTTTAATTTTGGAAGAAGCACTAAATATAAAAAAATGCATGTACACAGACCAGTGATAGTAGAAAGCAACCACACAAACAAGATATCATCATACCCAACTAACAACACAATGATAGGATAAAAGCCACATATATCAATACTAACCTTCAATGCAAACAGGTTAAATTCCTCATTTAAAAGGTATAGAATGACAAGCTGAATTTAAAAAGCAAGAACCACTATAGCCACAAAACAAAAAGATGGAGGAAAAATAAAATAAAGTAAATAAAAGGATGGAGGAAAATCTACCAAGCAAATCAAAATAAGAAAAAAAATGAAGGGTTGCAATCCTGATTTCAGACAAAACAGGTTTTAAACCAACAAACATCAAAAAAGGCAAAGAATGGCATTAGATAATGGTAAAGAGTTAAATTCAACAAGGAGGCCTAACTATCCTAAATAGATATGCATACAACATGGGAGCACCCAGATGCAAAAAGTGAATTTCTAAAGACCTATAAAGAGACTTAGAATCCTGCATAATAATAATGGGAATCTTCAACACTCCACTGATAGTATTAGACAAATTATCAAGAGAGAAAATTAACAAAGATATTTAGGACCTGAACTCAACATTGGACCAAATAGATCCGATAGGCCTCTACAGAACTTTACACCTCCAAACAACAGAATATACATTCTCATTTCCACATGGCACATACTCTAAAATCATCCATACAATCAAACATAAAACAATCCTTAGAAAATGCAAAAGAACAACAAAATCATGCTAAACACACTAACCACGGTGCAATAAACATATAAATCAAAGTCTTAAAATAATGTTCAAAACAATACAATTACATAGAAATTAAACAGCTTGCTTCTTTTGACTCCTGGATCAATAAAATTAAGGAAGAAATCAAGAAGTTCTTTGAAACTAATGAGCAAAAGAATACAAAACACCAGAAATTCTGGGACACAGCTAAGGCACTGTTAAGAAGAAAATGTATAGCTCTAAATGCCTGCATCAAAAAGATAGAATGATCTAAAATGAATAACCTAACATCACAACTAAAACCAGAGAAGTAAGACAAAACAACCCCAATGTTAGCAGAAGAAATAACCAAAATCAAAGCTGAGCTGAAGGAAATTGAGACATGAAAATCCTTTTAAAAATCAATCCAGGAGTTAATTTTTTGAAAAAAATTAATAAAATAAATAGCCCACTTACTAGATTAATAAAGAAGATCCAAATAAACAAAATCAGAAATGACAAAGGGGTATTACCACTTATTCCACAGAAAAACAAAGGACCATCAAAGGCTACTACAAACACCTCCATGCACAAAAACTAGAAGACCTAGAAGAGATGGATAAGTTTCTGGACACATAGTCCCTCCAAAGACTGAACCAGGAAGACATTGATTCCCTGAACAGACCAATAACAAGAAAATTGAATCATAAATGAATAACCTATCAACTGAAAAAGCATAGAACCAGATAGATTCACAGCCAAATTATACCAGATGTACAAAGAAGAACTGATACCATTTATACTAGAACTATTTTTAAAAACTGAGGCAGAAGGACTCCTCCCCAACTTATTCTATATGTCTAACGTCATCTTAATACCAAAACCTGGCAGAGACATGACAACAACAACAAATTCAGGCCAATATCCTTGATGAACATTGATGCAAAACTTTTCAACAAAGTATTTGCAAGCCAAATCCAGCAGCACATGAAACCACTAATCCACCATGATAGAGTAGACTTTTCCCTGGGATGCAAGGTTGGTTTATCATAGGCAAATCAATAAATGTGATTCATCACAGAAACAGAACTAAAGGCAAAAATGACATGATTATCTCAACAGATAATCCAGATGCAGATCAATCCAGATGCAGAAAAAGAGTTTGATAAAATTCAACATTCCTTCATGTTAAAAACTCTTAGTAAACTAGGTATTGAAGGAACATACTTCAAAATGGTAAGAGCCATCTATGACAAACCCACAGCCAACATCATACAGAATGGACAAAAGATGGAAATCTTTCCCTGAAAAACTGGCAAAGGCAAAGATGCCAAATCTCACCACTCCTAGTTAACATAATATTGGAAGTCTTTGCCAGAGCAATCAGACAAGAGAAGGAAATAAAGTGCATCCAAATAGGAAGAGAGGAAGTCAAACTATCTTTATTGTAGACAACAGAATCCTGTATCTAGAAAACCTCAGAGTCTCTCCCCAAAAGCTACTTGAACTGATAAATAATTTTGAAAAAGTCCCAGGATAGGAAATCAATGTAAAAAAAAAAATCACTAGAATACATATATACCAACAACAGCCAAGCCAAGAGCCAAATCAGGAACACAACCTCATTCACAAATGCCATAAAATAAAATACCTAGTAATACAGTTAACCAGGGAAGTGAAAGAGCTCTACAATGAGAATTACAAAACACTGCTCAAAGAACTGAGAAGACACACATGGAAAAACATTCCCTGCTCACAAATATAAATAATCAGTATCTTTTAAATGACCATACTTCCCAAAGTAGTTTATAGATTCAATGCTTTCAAACTACCAATGACTTTCTTCACAGAACTAGAAAAAACAATTTTAAAATTCATATGGAATCACAAAAGAGCCTGAATAGCCAAGGCAATCCTAAGCAAAAAGAGCAAAGAGGAATCATGCTACCTGACTTTATGCTACAAGACTACAGTAACCAAAACAGCATGATACTGGTACAAAAACAGGCACATAGGCCACTGGAACAGAATAGAACCCCCGGAAATAAGGTTGTACATACAATCATCTGATCTTAGGCAAAGCTGACAAAAAACAAGCAAGGGGAAAAAGAGTCCCTATTCAGTAAATTGTGGTGGGATAACTCACTAGTCATATGCAGAAGAGTGAAACTAGACCCCTTTCTTACATCAGACACAAAAATTAACTCAAGATGGATTAAATATGTACATGTAAAAACTAAAACTATAAAAACTCTGGAAGACAACCTATACGATACTATTCTGAACATGGGAACTGGCAAAGATTTCATGACAAGGACTCCAAAAGGGTTTTTTATACTTAAAACCCAAAACTATGGAATTTCTGGAAGACAACCTATACAATACTATTCTGGACATAGAAACTGGCAAAGATTTCATGACAAGGACTCCAAAAGCAATTATAACAAAAGAAAAAATTGACAAATGAGATCTAATTATCTTAATAGCTTCTGCACAGCAAAAGAAACTATCATCAACATGAACATACAACCTACAGAATGGGAAAAGATATTTGCAAACTATGCTTCTGACAAAGGTCTAATATCCAGCCACTGCAAAACATACAAAATGGTAAAGACCATGGATGCTATGAAGAAACTGCTTCAACTAATGGGCAAAACAACCAACTAGTATCAAAATGACAGAATCAGATTCACACATAACAGTATTAACCTTAAACGTAAATGGGCTAAATGGCCCAATCAAAAGAGACAGACTGGCAAACTGGGTAAAGAATCAAGACCCATTGCTATGCTGTATTCAGGATGTATAGATGTATTCCCATCTCATGTGCAAAGACACACATAGGCTCAAAATAAAGAAATGGAGGAAGATTTACCAAACAAATGGAGAGCAAAATAAATAAATAAAATAAGGCAGGGTTTGCAATCCTAGTCTCTGATAAAATAGACTTTAAAACAACAAAGATCAAAAGAGAAGAAGGGCATTACATAATGGTAAAGGGATCAATGCAACAAGAAGAGTTAACTATCTTAAATATATATGCAACAAATACAGGAGCACCCACATACATACAGCAAGTTATTAATGGCCAACAAAGAGACTTAGACTCCCACAGAATAATAGTGGGAGAATTTAACACTCCACTGTCAATATTAGATCAACGAGACAGAAAATTAGCAATATCCAGAACTTGAACCCAGATCTGGATGAAGCAGACCTAATGGACATCTACAGAGCTCACCACCCCAAATCCACAGAATATATATTCTTCTTAGCACTACATTGCACTTACTCTAAAATTGACCACATAATTGGAAGTAAATCACACCTTAGCAAATGCAAAAGAATAGAAATCATAACAAACAGTCTCTCAGACCACAGTGCAATCAAATTAGAATCGAGGATTAAGAAATTCAGTCAAAACTGCACGACCGCATGGATACTGAACCGACTCCTGAATGACTACTGGATAAACAATGAAATGAAGGCAGAAATAAGGATGTTCTTCAAAACCAATGAAAGCAAAGACACAATGTACCGGAATCTCTGGGACACATATAAAGCAATATCTAGAGGGAAATTTACAGCACTAAATGCCCACATGAAAAGCAAGGAAAGATCTAAAATCAACACCCTATCATCAAAACTGAAAGAACTAGAGGAGCAAGATCAAACAAATTCAAAAGCTAGCAGAAGACAAGAAATAACTAAGATCAAAGAGAGAACTGAAGGAGATAGAGACAAAAAAAAAAACCTTTCAAAAAAAAAAATCAATAAATCCAGGAGCTTATTCATCAAAATAATCAACAAAATACATTGCTAGCCAGACTAATAAAAAGAGAAGAATCAAATAGATGCAATAAAAAAATGATAAAGGGGATATCATCACCAATCCCACAATACAAACTACCGTCAGAGATTACTACAAACACCTTGATGCACATAAACCAGTAAATCTAGAAGAAATAAATAAATTCCTGGACACTTACACACTCTCAAGACTAAACCAGGAAAAAGTTGAATCCCTGAAAACCAATAACAAGGCCTGAAATTGAGGCAGCAGTTAATAGCCTACCAACCAAAAAAAATCTAGGACAAGACAGGTTCACAGCTGAATTCCACCAGAGGTACAAAGAGGAGCTGGTACCATTCCTTCTGACACTATTCCAAACAATACAAAAAGAGGGAATCCTCCTTAACTCATTTTATGAGACCAATATCATCCTGATACCAAAACCTGGCAGAGACACAATGAAAAAAGAAAATTTCAGGCCATTATCCATGATGAACATTGATGTGAAAATCTTCAATAAAATACTGGCAAAACGAATCCAATAGCACATCAAAAAGCTTATCCATCCTGTTCATATTGTCTTCATCTGTGGGATGCAAGGCTGGTTCAACATACATAAATCTGTAAATGTAATTCATCACATAAATAGAACCAAAGACAAAAACCACATGATTATCTCAGTAGATGCAGAGAAGACCTTTGACAAAATTCAACAGCGCTTTATGCTAAAACCTCTCAATAAACTAGGTAGCAATGGAACATATCTCAAAATAATAACAGCTATCTATGACAAACCCACAGCCAATATCATATGAAATGAGCAAAAAGTGGAAGCATTCCCTTTGAAAACTGGCACCAAACAAGGTTGCCCTCTCTCACCACTCCTATTCAAAATAGTATTAGAAGTTCTGGCCAGGGCAATCAGGCAAGAAAAATAAATAAAGGGTATTCAATTAGGAAAAGAGGAAGTCAATTGTCTCTATTTGCAGATGACATGATTGTATATTTAGAAGATCCCATCCTCCCAGTCCCAAATCTCATTAAGATGATAAGCAACTTCAGCAAAATCTCAGGATACAAAATCAATGTGTGAAAATCACAAGAATTCCTATATGCCAAGAATAGACAAACAGGGAACCAAATCATGATTGAACTCCCATTCATAATTGCTACAAAGATAATAAAATACCTAGAAATACAACTAACAAGGGATGTGAAGGACCTCTTTAAGGAGAAATACAAACCACTGTTCAAGGAAATAAGAGAGGACACAAACAGATGGAAATACATTCCATGTTCATGGTTAGAAAGAATCAATATGGTGAAAATGACCATGTTGCTGAGTGTAATTTATAGAATCACTGCTATTCCCAGGAAACTACCATTGACTTTCTTCACAGAATTGGGAAAAAAACACCTTAAACTTCACATGGAACCAATAAAGATCCCACATAGCCAAGATGAACCTAAGCAAAAAACAAACAAACAAACAAAACAAAGCTGAAAGTATCACGCTACCTGACTTCAAACTACACTACAAAGCTACAGTAATCATAACAGCAAGGTACTGGTACCAAAACAGAGGTATAGACCAATGGAGCAGAACAGATGCCTCAGAAGTAATACCACACATCTACAACCACCTGATCTTTGACAAACCTGTCAAAAACAAGCAATGGGGAAAGGATTCCCTATCTAACAAATGGTGTTGGGGACACTGGCTAACCATATGCAGAAAGCTGAAAATGAACCTCTTCATTACACATTATACAAAAATTAACTCCAGATTGATTAAAGATTTAAACATAAGACCTAACACCATAAAAACCCTAGAAGAAAACCGAGTCAATAACATCCAGCACATAGGCATAGGTAAGGACTTCATGACTAAAACAGCAAAAGCAATGACAACAAAACCAAAATAGACAAATTGGATCTAAATAAACTTACGAGATTCTGCACAGCAAAAGAAACTATTATTAGAATGAATCAGCAACAAATAAATGGGCAAAAAATTTTTGCAATTTGCCCATCTGACCAAAGGCTAATAACCAGAATCTAAAGAACTTAAATTCACAAGAAAAAAACAAGACCATCAAAAACTGGGTGAAGGATATGAACAGGCTTTTCAAAAGAAGACATTTATGCAGTCAATAAACATGAAAAAAAGCTCATCATCACTGGTCATTAGAGAAATGCAAATCAAAACCACAATGAGATACCATCTCACGCCAGTTAGAATGGCGATCATTGAAAAATTAGGAGACAACAGATGCTGGAGACAATGTGGAGAAATAGGAATGTTTTTACACTGCTGATGGAGTGTAAATTAATTTAGCCATTGTGGAAGACAGTGTAGTGATTCCACAAGAATCTAGAAATAGAGTTAACCCAGCAATCCCATTACTGGGTATAACCCAAAGGATTATAAATCATTCTATTATAAAGACACATGTGAACATATGTTTATTGAGGCATTGTTCACAATAGTAAAGACTTGACACCAACCCAAATGCCCATCAATGATAGACTGGATAAAGGAAATGTGGCACATATACACCATGGAATACTATGCAGCCATAAAAAAGGATGAGCTGATGTCCTTTGCAGGGACATGGATGAATCTGGAAACCATCAATCTCAGCAAACTGACAGAAAAACAGAAAACCAAACACCACATGTTCTTACTCATAAGTGGGTGTTTAACAATGAAAACACCTGGACACAGGGAGGGGAGCATCACATACCAAGGCCTGTTGGGGGTTGAGGGGCTAGGGGAGGGATTGCAGGGGGTGAGGGGATTAGAGAGGGATAGCATTAGGAGAAATACCTAATGTAGATGACAGGGTGTTGGATGCAGCAAACCACCATGGCATGTGTATACCTATGTGACAAACCTGCAGGATCTGCACATGTACCCCAGAACTTAAAGTATAAAAAATGTTCAAAAAGCAACAAATGCTGGCTACATAGTGTGGAGAAAAGGAAATACTTATACACTGATGGTGGGATGTAAATAATTCAGTCATGTAGAAACCAGTGTAGCGATTCCTCAAAGAACTGCAAAGAGAACTACCATTCAATCCAAAAATCCTATTACCGGTTATATACCCCCCAAAAAACAAGTCATTCTGCCATAATGACAATGACACACTTATATGTATGTTCATTGCAGCACTGTTCACAATAGCAAAGATATGGAATCAACCTAAATGCCCATCGGTGGTAAAGTGGCTAAAGAAAATCTGGCACATATACGCTATGGAATACTGTGCAGCCATAAAAAAGAATGATATCCTTTGCATAATATGGGTGCAGCTGGAGGCCGGCATACTTCCAAAGTAATGCAAGGACAGAAAACCAAATACTGCATGCTCTTACTTATTAATGGGAGTTAAATGATGAGAACACATAGATACAAAGAGAAGAACAGACACTGGGAGCTACTTCTAGGTGGAGGCTGGGATGAAGTAGAGAAACAGAAAAAAAAATAACTCTTGGGTACTAGGCTTAGTACCTGGGAGATGAAATAATCTGTACAACAAATCTCTGTGAAACAGTTTACCTACATGTAACACACCTGCATATGTACCCCTGAAATTAAAGGTTAAAAAAATTACCCTGAGCCATCCTGTAGTAATAAGATTCAGTAGTAACTGTAGCAATTATTTTCTATGTATAGGACATAGATACAGACATAGACACTTAGACATAGAAATAGACATGCACTTTACACTTAAACATAGACATATACTTGTTCTCTCACTAGCACATAACGTATATGACTTACAGCCTTATCATTCATTACCATCATCTTGTGTTGAACAAAGTCTCCAAAGCCTCAAGCAAGATCTTCATAACTGATGACTTAGATGATTTAGATTGCCTATACCATCCTTTCACTGGAAGTGTACCACTGTATCCTCTGATTAAGGTATTATTCTAAGAGATCGTCTGACCCAGATTTTTTCAGTGTATGTTACTGACTCAGGGGTGGGCACGTTAGTCAAGCTAAACCTCGTGATCTCTGTAATTTGAATTAAAGGAATGTGGTTAGATAGACATTGACAGTCACTGGATCTAAGAAGTTCATTTTGAGTCAAGGTTAGAACTGGAATAGAGATAACAAAACCCACTTTGTTGTGATGAGAGAGTAATAATTAAAAGCTTTAAAGAAATAAAGTTGTGTGTGTGTGTGTGTGTGTGTGTGAGAGAGAGAGAGAGAGAGAGAGAGAGAGAGAGAGAGTTAATAGAGGAAATAGACTCAAATAGTTATTATATGATCCTATGATGCATCATGGTTCTTTACTGAAATCATTTAAGTGCACATTTGTACATTACAATTTAGTTATCCCTTGTTTAGATGATATACCAAAGCAATGTTTTCTAAATTTAGAGAACATTCTTTTTCTTCTTCTTTACCCTGTCAAAGCACTTCAAATACTACATTTTATGTTTTTTCTTCAATGCTTATGACCATTGAGGCTCATGTCAATATCAACTTTGAGTTTAAATTTAAATATATATTTTCTTATGATGTGTTTATATTATTTAAGCACTTTATCTAACAAGTGTATTTATGGTGATCATTTTAAATTAAAATAATTCTCTTTTCTGTATTCTTTCAGCACACAGCTTTAGTAAGACTTTTCTCAACTTGCTGCTCTCATAATGTATTTTTTTTGCTTCTATCTTGACCCTTTTGAAATAACATAGTCATGTTTACTGCTTTCAAATCCTCTAGAATCTCTCCCAAGTCTAGTGAACTTTAAAAAATGTCAGTTAAAGGTTCACTGGTTCTCTTGTTCACTTGCTTTAAAATTCATGGATAGCCGCCATTGAGATCACTGCTCTGCCGGCTTGAAGCATAGCGCCGTTAGCAGTTTACTTTTTATCTGTATCTGTCTTTTTCTTACAATCTTATGAAATCTGGTTTTGGATGAAAAATATTTTATCATTTTCTTCTGAATGCAAATTTAAATAAGTATTTTTGCTATGTATAACTAAAATGATAATGACATAACTTTGTTATGGAAAATGATTTTTGATGTATTGAAATTAAAACCAGAGAAAATAAATGTACTTAAAACTAATGGTTATGTGTTTTCTTAAAGCTGTTTTAAATACCTTATTAAAAGTTATGCTTATATAGAAAGATTCAAGGGAATTAAGAAAACCATTATCTTATTTCTTAGAAATTATGTGTAAAACATTACTGCATATCTGATAATATATTTTCTGTAAATAAGGAGTTCAGTGAAGCAATATGTATGTTTATACATACGCACATTGCTCTAAAAAGAGAGCCTATTTTAAAATGCTATTTCTATTATTCGAACTCTATACATCTAGTCATGTTAGCTTTAACCAAAAATTGACAGACAGAGAACTATGCTGAGCTGATATTTTAATAAATATAGGTATATATAGGCAAAAAAGGATGAGTAATTTTCTAAATAAAATTTAACACTATCTTGAATTCATGTTTATATCTTTAATGGTTTTATACAGTTTAACTTTAGATATATATTCAGAAAGTTACCCTTTAAGTAAGTAAATTATTTGTTTGAAATTAACAGATCAGTTGTTTGGAATTTGGGAAATTAAATTTTAGGCAGCCCAACCACTTTATTTCCACAGATTATTGGAAATGATGTTACATATTTCAGCATATTTGATCATAGCATATTCACAGAGTTATATTGGCAAATAAGTGTTTCATAATGTGTATGTTATAAGGAATTAATGTGCATTAAACCATGTTTACATGACATGCTAAACAGTTACCTTTTCAGGATCTTATTCCATGTTAAAGAATGACTTGCAATTATTTTTTATTTGTCTCCTGGGAGGGTTTTCAAGTTAAAATTAAACTTTCCTTGCTTTTGAGGTAAGTTTGACTAAAAATTGTATTGGCTAATGTTTTACATTCTGAGTTAGGTAGACAATAAGGAGAAGGAAAAAAACTCACTGGGTTGGGGTTGGTAAAGGGGTAGATGAAAAGAAGAGCCTTGCGGGGAACAAAGGGAGGAAAAGGTGATTTTCCTCAGTAATAAATGAAGATCAATGGATAGGAAAAAAGAAAAGTTTTCTCAGAAAAGTAAAAAGTACAACAGAGGATACTAGAGGCTAAAGCTATACTCCATCTAAAATAAGATGCCTGAAATTTGGCAAGAAGGGGCAAAAACATGACTATTAATAATTGATATGCACCAGTGAAGAAGTTCTAACTTTGAGCATGCTGCACAGAAATTGGTATAACATGCCTTCAATATACTAACATTCATACGCTCAGTTTTGTTTTGTTTTGACAGTTGACAAGAAGTTAATTTACTTTAGTGAAAATCCCTCATTCCAATCTTTCTATATAAATAGCTCTTCCTCACTGTTTTAATCTGGTGCACATTGTAGTCTCACAAACTTGTTATTCCAGTGTAATCTGCGGTGTCCTAACTAAAGTTATTGGCTCCGTCTTATTTGCACAGGGTAATGGAAGAAAAGGACAGGGAGAGATTTGTTAAAGAATGTAAAATTAAAGCTAGATAGGAGGAATAAATACTAGTGTTCTATACCACTGTTAGGATCACTGTAGTTAACACTAGTCAATTTTCAAGTAGCTAGAAGTAGGTTATTGAATGTTCCCAACACAAATAAATGATAAATGTTTGAGATGACAGATATGCTAATTACCCTGAACTGATCACTACACATCGGATGCACGGGAAATTCAATGAACCCAATGAATATGTACAAATATTATGTGTCAATTAAAAAAAAAAAGAGAGAATATTTGGAATAGGCGTAGCACTGGGAGCCTAGTGAAGCCCAACAAGGGAGAAGGCCTGGCCAGAATGTGACCACCAAAGGCTCTATTCCTAGCTTCGGTAACACAGGTAAATGGACTCTGAGTTCTTCCTTCACTGCAGGTCTGCCTCAAGTGAACTGTGCCTGTTCCCTGGAACTGGAAACACTAGCTCTTTCCTTCTTCAACATCTACTTCCTCAGCATTCTGCAATGCCTTCAGCCAGAGTGATGTCTTCCATGACACAAGATTTTTCTAAATCACTTCCTGATTGGAAATGCTGCTTACGTTGCCCCAAGATACCCATTCTTGTCCATGACGTATTACATTTGAATATACACTGATGGATTTAATTTGCTAATATTTTTATTACAGATTTTACATTCTTGTTCACAAGAGAGACAGGAATATAATTTTTTCTTTCTTTATATTAATATCTATCTTCTTTTGCAGTTAGGTTTATACTAGCTTGTATGTATTATGGAAACTGTCACTTTTATTTTTAATTCTCTGAGAATTTTTTGGTGACAATTAAATAATCTGTTTATTGAGACATTAGAAAAAATACTCTCAACATTTCATTTTTAAACCTGGAAAAATTTTACCTACTGCTTGTTTATAATGATCATAGGGTAATGCAAGATTTTTCTTTTCCAAATTTCTTTTTGGTAGGTTTTGACAAGTTACTTATTGTATAAATTTTTCTTTTCCCAACAAATATTGTTTGTTTGTGCTTTTTCTTATTTTTATGTTGACTTTTCCAGCTATTCATGAATTTTATCAGCTTATTTTAAAATGGTATTGCTTTTGGTGGTTTCTCCAGAATATTTCTATATTTAATTAGTTTCTATTCTCATATTTACTAGTTTCCTTTTGAAAAATTTTAGGGAATTTTTACAAAATCTTAAGTTTTGGGTTGAAGTAGTAGCTCTACCTCTTTTTAAGGTTAAAATTTCCTAATTACTACTTTGGTTTCAGCCATCTCAACTAAATATGTAATGTTTTATAATTGTTCAACTGTAAAAAAAGTTTCAAATTTTTATACTTTTGATGTGTGACTTACTTAGAATTCTTTTTAATTTCCAAATTAATATGACTTTTAAAAACTGTGCTTTGATGCTAGTGTTTCCAGGTTTCCTGTTCATATTTCACTAATCTTTCCCTTCTTTTGGTTTTTTTATATTTCAGTTTTTCACTAAATTCACTTGTAGCTTCTGCTCACTTAGAAATTATTCAACCTATTACTGGGTGAATAATAATTCTAGTTACTCCCCTATTGACTTACATAATAGTTTGTTTTCTCTCTAACACAATGATTTATTATTTTACCATTTTATATGGTGTTTGCTTATATTTACCTATTAAATTGCTTTTTTTTGATGAACATATTTTCTTATACTACAGGATTTTTAAAAATTATTATTATTATTGTTTTTGAGACAGAGCTGTCACCCAGATTGTACCACTGGGGTGCAGTGGTACAATCTCAGATCACTGCAACATTCACCTCCCAGATTCAAGCAATTCTTCTGCCTCAGCCTCCTGAATAGTTGGGATTACAGAGCCCCCTCTGCTTAATTTTTGTATTTTTAGTAGAGACAGGATTTCATCGTATTTGCCAGGCTGGTCTTGAATAACTGACCTCAGGTGATTTACCTGCTTCAGCCTAACAAAGTGCTGGGATTACAGGTGTGAGCCCCCTCACCTGGTCAACAACATGGGGAGAAATGCCAGATATAATATGCACCTAAAGTTAAATAAATAAATTTAAATAAATAAAATAATAAAAAATAAGGGTGAAGTTTTTCGCTAACACCATGAGGGTCTCTGGCCCGATGAGTGGAGTTTGATAGTAATTCTTGCCACAGTATAACATTAAAAAATAATAAATAAATAAAAGTAATGTAAAATTGGAGATTGTTCAGTAATGGAAGAGTTACTAGCAATGACCTCGGCCTCATCACAAAGCTTGTCTTCCCCAGAGAGATAGTCACTGCCTGATTTGTGTTTCTGAGCAATACTAGTGGTTAAAAATCTTTTCCAATGCATTCTGTTATCTTGCACTTTGTTTTAGATGTCAAAGGCTGTATCATTTCAAATGCTGATGTTGTTGCTGTTCAGCAACCCCATATTAGCTGTGGGAAAAAATATTTCAGCTTATAGAACAAAGTTTATTTTTTAAACCTAAATTGAAATTTTTAATTATTTTTCATCTTTTCTTAAAATTACTTTTCTGGGTACTTTTTAAATTACATCCTCACACAAGCGCGCGCGCGTGCGCGCGCGCGCGCACACACACACACACACACACACACACACACACACACAGAGGCATTTGTCCTTCAATGTTTAATTGAGTTACTTTTATTTAATCCTTATGCTACACTTTTTCAAACTTTTCCTTTCTTTCCAGACAGGCTACAGCGTGGTGGCATGATATGGGCTCACTGCAACTTCTGCCTCCCAGGTTCAAGAAATTTTTATGCCTCAACCTCCTAAGTTGCTGGGACTACACACATGCACCTCCACATCTAGCTAATTCTTATTTTGTTTTGTGTATTTAGTAAAGACAGGGTTTCACAATGTTGCCAAGGCTGATCATGAACCACTGGCCTCAAGAGGTCCACCCACCCTGGCCTCCCAAATTGCTGGGATTACATATCCATAGACAACTTTTCTGTTTCACCTGGCTTTAATTACCATCTATACCACAGAAGACTTTCATGTTTGCACCTGCAGTCTGGATGGAGAGCTCTTGTCCGAGACTGAGACTTTATTATTTTTACCATTTTATATGATAAGTGTTTGCTTATATTTACTTATGAAATTACTGTTTTTTGATGACCACATTTTCTTATGCCGTAGACTTTTTTCTGGTATTATTTTTATATTCCTATTTAACCTCCCTCCCCACCACATCCACACATTCCTTCTGCCTCTTCTCCAATCTGTTTTCTATAGGACAACCAATGCAGAGCTGTCAACACACAAAACCAAACCCCGCAATTCTGATGTAAAGTATGTTAATGACTTCACAATGTTCTAAGAAGAAAAACCAAAATCCACAACATGAACTAAACAGACCTGTGTAATGGAGCCCTACCTCATTGCAACAGTCTTTTATTCTTCTCATATCTCAATTTAATCACCCTGGCTTGTCTAATTATTCAAATGACTAATGTTACCTTCTTCCCAGTCATTTTCTGAGACTTATCCTTCTTTATAGACTTTTCTTTTTACTGAGAACACGTTTGTACTTTGTTTAGATCTCTGGTTTACCCCCATTTCCTCACTGACATATCCCTGTGCTCCTTATTTTTGTAGACATCGTCTATTTTCCGCTCACAACATCAGATGAAGCCCCTTAACAGCTGTAGCATATTTTTTCTGATTACATAAGTAATTTCACGTGATAAACTCAATGCGCAGGAATGTAATGGATCAGTTCACAATTTTATCCATAATATCTATCAAAGAGAATAGTGTCTGCTTGTCCTGACTTGATATTATGAATACATTAAATAATAACCGACCAGATTAGGCTCTCATCTTGTTGTTGCAAATGTTCCCTTACGACATCTGTATTAAGTTTGTTCTCCCACTGCTATGAAGAAATACATGAGATTGAGTAAGTTACAAAGAAAAGAAGTTTCATTTACTCACAGTTCTGCATAGTTGGAGAGGCCTCAGGAAACTTAAAATCATGGCAGAAGCCATCACTTTAAAGGGTGGCAGGAGACAGACTGAAAGCCAAGAAAAGGAGAAAACCGCTTATAAACCATCAGATCTCACGAGAACTCACTCACTATCATGAGACAAGCCTGGGGGAAATAGCCCCATAGTTCAATTATCTCCACCTGGTCCCACCCTTTAGACATGGGGATTCAAAGTGCGATCTGGGTGGGGACACAGCCAAACCATATCAAAATCTTTCAAATTCTACTTAATTATTGATTTGGAACTACTTCCATAATGTTTATTTTAGACTTAATATACCTGCCAGGAGAAGCTGAGTTGGCAGTACAATTTGAAACGTTATAGGCACTCAAAAAATATTTGTTGATTCAATGAAGAATTGAATACTGCGTGCATATAACATGGATAGTTATGTTGAAGTAATATCAATCCTAAAGAATCTTGCCTTCAAATTTAAGGTTTAGTTCTTGTTATTTGTCTTTAAAGCTTATAGCATTAATAACCTTAATATAAGTTAACCAGTTGTTTACAGTTAGCTAGTGAAAACTGTGAGAGTAAACACTAGCAGGGGTGTGTATAGAAACTGCATCAAGACCAATGACATACTCAGCACTGGGGGGCTGTAACAGTTGAGTTTTGTAGGGCCCAAAGGGACTCATACATAGTTACACTTGGACAAAGGTCCCAAGGTTGGTAGTTTCAACCCCCAAACCAGAGAGCATTAATTTTCCTTCATTTTGGTGCATCAGAGTCACCTGTGCACTATTATCTAAAATGCCCAAGAGATGTAATTTTCTTTTACTTCCACAGTGAACTCTAACCTTGGCATAGAGTCTCTAGTCCTTCCTTGGAACAGGAACTTATGGTTTAACCCCTGATTGAGTTCATTTCAGAAAGTTGAGAGGTCTGGACAGGAATGACCCAGCTCTTTGATTCGCCTCCAGGCCCACAGAGAGAATTAGGAGAGTGAAATCTTTGCCAGGATTTGTCCACAAGTTTTCTGGAAGAGGAGGTGGGGAACTGGGATGAACAACTAACTGCGGCTATCGCTGTTGCCATTTGTGTTTTGGGTTGTTGACAGGGCCTTCTCAGGACACTTAGAGGAGGGGATTTGTAGTAATGTGAGCTATATCATGTCACTTTCTGTCATTAGTTTTAGTAAGATTACTTCTGGAGAAGTACTCACCAGTCTCTTGGGGCCCCTCAGCAAAGTAATCTTGAAGGCTCTGGACTCTTCTGTTTTTCTTCTGAGGTTTCAACAAATTCCTGTGCTGCAGAGTTTTTATCAGTACTGGGGGCCTGCTTAGAGCACCTCAACTCCCAGGAGTCCCAACTCCATCTCTGGTCCTATTGCTGGAAGCCCACAGACAGTGGTTATAGCCACTAGGAGCAGCTAGGGAGCAGCTTTTCTAGCTTTTTCAAATTGCTCTATGGGATCTGTAACCTGACTCACTAAGGGAGTTTTGCCAGGATTCAAGGACAAAAGACAACCATTGACCCTGCCCACTTTGAATGGAAAAAGCCTACGTAAGCATCCTGTGAGGATTCTTGAAGCATGCTGCACTCCTTCAGCTAGCACTTCCCAAGACCAGTGGGCATGGCTGGCCAAGTGCCCCACTGGCTCCACTAGCACTTCCCAAGACTTATGGGTGAAGTACTCTGCAGGGCCCTCAAACTCTTGCAACAAATCCACAAGCACACTCCTTTAGAATGTAAGAGAGGCTCCTATAGCCCCTCTCAAAAGTGCCCTGCAGCATATTTCAGCTTTTGGCTCTTCACAATGGCATTCTGCTTAATTGATTACCCAGCTGCTGAGCCAGTTTTTCAGGAGCTCAGGTGAGCTAGAGAGAGTGCTAAACTGCCAGGTGTTGAAGTAGCCAATTAAAGTCACAAGCCAAAATGGAAATAACAGTCAAGCCTCTAACCACTTGCTGTGATCATAAAACCAAGAGGCTACGCAAGAGAAAGCATGAATTTCCCCTTGTTTCAAACATTTTCCATCATGGATGAGAAATAGTTTGTTTTACTATTAACTTTTAAGCTTCTCCTAAGGAAGAGAGGCCCCTTGGATCCCCAAAAAGAATATTCTACGAGTATTTAGGGAGAAGTGGATCTATGATGCAAAGTATAGACTCTAGCAGCTGTGGAGCGAGCCACTCAAAGAAATTTGAGCCGCTCAATAAAGAAATTGCTGTTCAAAAGATAGAAGTGCAGTTAGTTAACAGTCTCCAGCTGTTAGCATCTTCAGGCTCTGACTCAGCTTTCTAAGGTCACACACTTCTCAATCAGGCTACAGCTTGATAAAGGTGTTTGAGTGTGGTCACTACTAGAGAACCTACGAATTCTCCGTAGGTAGTCTGTGACACAAAACTTAACACAAAACCACGGGCTCTGTGGAAATGATTTTGGATTTGTGATTGTAAAATTTGTATTCAAATTTTAATGAAAGAAACATTATGACTATGTTGTTTTTATATTTCTTGGAAAACCATTGAATTCCTATTTCTTATTGACACACACTATATGTGTGGGTATGTTCACAGATTTTTTATAAATTGAGAAAGAAAAAAATACACTAGAAGTTTTATAGGTTTTAATTCCCCTAAAATATTCCTAGGATTTACACAAGCATAAAAGAATGTTTCTACAGTAGCAGCCTGTAATTCAGTTTGGCATATTATAGTTGCCAGTGAAAAGTGCAAAATGACATCAAATGTATTATGTTTATTTTTGAATCAAAAGTGAGACTTGGTAATTCTATTTTTATATTTAATAAACAACTAATCTATTTTTTAAATTATAATCCTCTAATTATTGAATAAATCACAGTGAACTATTCTAAATCAAATTAATAAATTCAGCAATCATCATACTGTCACAAGTTATTTAGAAAAGAACTGAAAACTTTGAATTTTCACCCAACTATCAATTTAACACCATATAAATATGATGTATCCTAACTTGCCTAAGTACCTTAGAATTTCCATCATTTATAACAATGATAGAAATGGTAGTTTATATATGGCTGACTCAAAGTACTAACATAAAATAATCTACATTCTCTATTCATGGAGAAATTGTCATATTTGTGAATCTACATATTTTACTATTTAACATGCTACTAGATCTATTTGAAGATTTTTCCTAATAAAATGTAGTCTAATCTTTTAAAAAGGTCAAATAAGGCAATCACCAATGTTACATATCTTTATTATGCAACTATAACATACATTGTTACTGAAATGACTAATAAACCAGACAAATTCTACATGCAAACCCAGTCTGTATGATGTCAAATAGAACACTTGTAAATTCATACACCTATATTCATACACATATTTATTAGGGAGAAAAGAAATTTTAAAAATAACAGTGTTAAGGATTTGAAAATTACATATGGTAGAAAGAATTTTAAGTAATGATATATACATTTGAATTTATTTAATATCATATACATATGGATTTGAGTCAAAATATTTCAAATATCCAGATATAATTTTCTAATTACTTATAAAATTTAGAACAGAGAAACAGTCCATAAATGAACAAGGTGAGCTAGTATTTTTATAAACAGTATAAGCCATTCCAATGAAGGCAGTTTTTCTGGTAATTCACCATCAGTTTTTCCTTGGACTCTCGGAGTTTCAAGTGACCCCTTTCTCATATGCCTGATTAGAAAAGTATGCCCTCCATGGATGAAAAAATTCATGAAAATTGTTAAAGATTAAAAGTAATTATACTTACTTGCTATTACAAATTCTAAACAATAAAGAAATATTTAGAAGATATAAACACTGGTGATATTTTTCTCCACTATTTAGAGAATTTGTCTACCTCCTAGTTTTAGAAATCAAAAAGAGTTTCCAAAATATAATTATCAAGTAGTATGTTAATAAATATATTATTTATACTTAAATTGATTTAGCCTATATATTTGTGATCCAAAATAATTTTATTATTCCAGCAATAATCAATGTATTATTAACAATATTTTTTTGGATTACTAAAATCTGAGAGATAAAAATCTATTAAAATATAAATAAAACATTTATTATCATGTGCATTCCAGAATGTTTTTCTTACCAAATATGCCTCTTTAGAACTTAAGTGGATTCAGACAAAATAGTTTGTTAATGGATTTTATGTTCAATGTTTGTTACATATCAATGTAGACAAGTATATGTCAATAGTAGGCAACAGAATTTATAATATAGTTAACAAAATAGTTTTTGTAATTACAGAAAATGCAGGTAGTTCAAATGGAATTTATATGTATTTGCACTAAGCTATACAATACATATTCAGCTTCACATATTCAATTTCACTGATTGAAATTTCCTTCGTCTTCAGAACTCCTGTTCTATTGAAATAATAATTTGCAAGCTCAATAAAAAAATTGAGTGGCAGAGCACTGACTTTTCAAAGAATTTTCAGATGCTATGCCTATATTAGCCAAATAAAATGTTTAAAAAATAGATAAAAATGGGAAAATTGCCTCATTCATTGGTTGAATTGCCATGAAATGATCTAATTCTACTGATTTTCCTATTCTTCTGAACAGACTACCTATTGAGATTTCCTATTTGCTGTAGGCTGGACCTGATGAACATAAGCTTTCAGAGAGATTGCAGCTGACAAGACATTGGAGAGGGCTCTTTAGGGGTTCAGAATGCACTTGTGTCTCTCTTTTATGCCTGTCATAATAGCCTAAAGAAGTCTTTTGATGCCGTTGCAGCAGCAATTGCAGCAACAGCATTATCCGTATTGCCCCAGTGGGTAGTAATGCATCAGTCAACCATTACTAGAGAAACAGGAATGTAGAAGGAGTCTCAGAATGCATGTGCAATGGTAGTAGTTACTCTATTTCACTTTCAGGAGCAAAATATCATAGCCATCCTTTGCTTTAGAACTTTCTGTTTTATCAAGCATGTCAATGTTAATTCATTGGCACTATTTAAAATTTTTTTCTAAAATAAATAATGTAAAACATTTTTTGTGACACAAATTTAAGACATGTACACCCATTTGCATGCACACTTTCAGAAAGTGCTTATTTTATCGAATCAGGAAGCTCCATTATTTTTGCAAATACAAAGTTATGTTTTGTTTTCTTTTTGCTTTGTAAAGCAGTGTCAATAATGCATATTTATGTTTTTCCTTTGAAATTAAATTGTGTGTAGATAAGTTGGCTAGTCTTAACTTTCTGAAAAACACTCTCAAAGTATTATATCCAGACAAAAATTATCCATATTCCTGAATCTTTACTAATCTTTGCTTTTCCTATGACTCATTGACAATTTGCAACTGCTGTAATTGAAACTCCTTCATGCTGTTTGGAAAGATTTGCCTTAACAGTTAACATTTGAGACAAAGGCAATATACAGTTTTGAAGAAAAATAAACATTTAAATATTATATATTATAAGCATTTGTATCTTTAAATAAAAGCTAAATATTCTAATTACTCTAAATGAAGTGAGGAAACAGCCTAAAACGTTTCTCATCTTGCTGTAATGTTTTGTGAAGAATTTTATATCCCATGTGTTGTGTTGTCATATCCTTCTGATATCAATCTGTATGTGAAACAGTTCATGAATTTAGACTGTACCACAATATACTACCTAGATGATGTCTCATAAAACAACCTCTTATGTAAGAAGGGTAAGTTAGTTCCATTTTATTATGCATTTACTGGTGATATCAAAATGTACTGAATAATGCATATTCTTTGCCCAGTTTTAAGAACTTCATTGTAATATATCATATAATATTTCAATTTATCATTGCAATTTAGCAATATATCATATAATATTCATGAATTGCTTTCTGATTGGTTTAGTAAGTGGAAAATTAGTAACTAGGAACTTAGAACTTTTTTGTGTGTGTATATATAACTGTATTAAACATTTCAGAACTGCTAGTGTATTTAAATATTTATGCTTTGTTGAAATGAATGAAAGAATAATTCCTACCTTAAAATGACAGCCCAGATAATTCACTAAATGAAAGTAAGCCAGCTTGTTTCATTGCAGTATCAAAGTTTGTGCTATTATTCTATAACATTAATTTGTATTTATTAAGTTATAGAAATAACTAGTTTTATTATATAACTTAGTAAACATAAAATCAACTTTGATGGCATGAAATAGTTATTTATAAAAAGAATGTTTAGATGTAGTCTTCCCCTTTAGAATGTGAGTACTCCTAAATTTTTCAAGTGCTTTTACATAGACATTAATAATAAATGTAAATTAAGCTATATACATTAGCAGTGTTTTAATTATGGAATTAGCAGAAAAGGCAGACAAGTATCCTTCCACCCATATTCAGGTACAAATGAAAAGAGAATGTTCAATCTCAGTTCCATTGGCCTTGTTGCTTGCCCTACTCTGTACTAGATAAGTTATATACAATTTATTATTCCCTCCTCTAAATTCGCAGATAGGATTTAAAGTATTCTTTGGAATACTAAAGGGCTGTCATATTTTTCCTTACAATAACCATTTCTAAGTTATTTCTCTGATGATTTGAAGGAAGTATTACATTGTGCTGTGATTTTCAGTTTTAAGGGCTGTCAGAGTCAAGTAGCTATTCATTTAAGTTCAACAAAGAGTTGTCTACTGATTCCTGAGTGTAGACCAGCACATCATGATGAATATATTATTGTTTCTCATAACATTTTTAAGGTAACTCTTAAACTTATGATATTGTATCTGTGTTTTAACAATGTCAAGAATCACAAATATATGAATACCTTAGCACTCCAATGTAATGCCATTTGTAAACTGAACAATGCACAACTTGACAAAGAAATCCTTCTGTTATTGTGAATGTTAAGAGGTTCAACAACTACCCTTATGGCTAGATGTGTAGAAGTACATTGTTCTTTAAGGACAGACTTAAGCTCTTAATCATTTCAAGTTTATGTAGTGCTGGAACCTATTGCTGAATAAGTATGCTTGTATGAATAAAAATTTTAATACAAATCCAGGCTGAGTCAACCCCAGATAATGTTGTAGCATTTCTATTGACGCTTTGTATATTATAAGACATCTCTGACCTAGGCCCTCTAACTCACTATAATTTAGCAATAGATATTAAGCATCTCCAAATAACTAAATTTTTATACATCTATGAACCTATGTATGGAGGTACTTTTTGAAGAGTTTTTATCGTTAATGCATCTGCTCCTAAAATATACCAACAATCAGCTTAGTGGAATGGATAAATGAAAAAATAATAAACGGTTTAGTAAATGAATAAAAGAATGATCTGTAGGGCACCACTGACTTGTATTGAATATTCTTCATGAAGCTTATTTCTATATAGCTCTCATTTATTAATAAATGTGTGGCGAATTTACCTTAACATGATTAATAAATTGCATATGTATATATATATATATACCAAGTTAGTATACTAAAATAATCTAGTAATTGTTCTCTAATACTTGATTAATAATCTAAAATGGTTTCAAGAACCATTTTTAGACCAATTTTTAAAATTATACTTTAATATATCATGTTCTTTTTCTTTCTAAAAAATACAAATATTCAATTTTTAATTATAAAAGTCTTAGATTATATTATCAGTTATATATCAAGTATTTTTAACACTTATTTGTCAAATTGATTTTTCCTCAAAAAACAGATTTGCATTTAACTCAGATAAGTTTAAGAAATAAATAGGAAAACTATCACCATAAGAACTCATTATCTTCAAGGAAATTATTGGATGTAGCAATATTCTGATAATAAAAATTTTAAAGAGTAAAATTTAGCTAAAGCAGAGAGAGCTAAAAGAATAATATAAATTTTTTATTGATCAACACATAATGGATTCTAATGGGGTTATTAACTCTACAGAGGCTTAAAGTTTCCAGTCAGGGGAACAAAATTGAAATACTGTTTATTCCAACTGCACAGACATAGTCAACCCTAATTTTTACCAGATGTATGACCTTAGACAGCTTGCTTCACTTTTCTAACCTCCAATTCCTTTTTCATGTGTAATTGGGCATAATACTCATCTCAGACTATAAGAATTAAATTTAATAATGTGTGTAAAGTACCTAGCATAAAACCTGGGACATTGTAGGCTCTCATTAAGTGTTAATAACTATGAAAATAGACTAAAATGGTTTCTTGACTAATTGGGGTCATAGGCCATTTATCATCAAAAATACATTTGAGCTGATTTTCCACAGCATGCCAACAGTTTCATTGTGACAGATATAAATAAAATGTTCATAGGATGATTTATGTACAAAAAATCATTAAAATTATCTTTTTGGAAACCACATTGTGTTGAGTTTTATGGATAAAAGCTACAGATAAGTCTAAATCAAATAAAAATTGCAATTTAGCTACAAATGCTGATAAGTCAGATACTTCTAGCCCATAATGAAATAACCCCTATGATATGTGTTAGTATTGCATATGGTATGAATGTAAGGCTTATTGAAAAGTAGGTTAATATGCCAGCCTGGCATGTGGGTAGGTGAGTTTTCTCCTTGAGCCAGACATCTCTCAGAAAACTATCAGTTGCCTAGAAAGGATATTTGTCCTCATATAGGAAACTAGGTGTAGGAAAGCAGGGATTAGGGAGAGGTCTTAGATTCTTGGGCCAACAATTTAACAAAGGAGATTTGACTATCACAGTCATCTAGTGAAAGTAGAATAGGACAGAAAAGAGCTTGTAATTCAGGAAATAAATGTTATTTTCTTACTTTATTAGACTTTGATACTCCTCTTTTGTTTTGGTAAAGATTTTTGAGAACTCCAAATTTCTGGCAGCTATAGCTAAAAGCAATTAAGGGAGGGACATCCAGGTTTGGGGGATATATTCTACATGAGAGTGTACCTCAGACCAGCATGAGCATGGCAGCAATAAGTTACTCAAAAAACTTTTATATTTCAAGAGACAAGTTTAATTTCTGTGAGATATAATGAAATCACCCAACATGGAATTCTTAATTGTAAACTTTAGAAACTTGATGTTTATTTCTATACAATTGAATTAGCCATTTACAGACTAAAACAAATAAAAAAAGACTCTATATAAGTTATACTGATTAAATACAAAAGTACTACATATTCTAGGAAGGGTATAAAAGTGTAACAAAGTTAGACATTCTGTTAAATCTCTTGGTTTCTCCTGGATAAGATGGAATGTTAACTTTGTCATACAGAAGTAATAATGTCTTCCTGTTATGTTCAAAGCAAATTTAACAAAAGAAAGTGGTTCACAAGTCACAAGTAAAACTGTAGATCTCTTGCTTTCAAGTTTCTAAATTTATGATCAGGGTTACACATCAGAATAAAATATCATTACATTTAATGTAGTTACTTTTCTTTAAAAATATTTATTTAAGCATATTTTTAAATAGTTCAATTTCTGCTAAAATCGTCATGGTTATTTAAAATTAATTCCATTATGAAAACAAATGAATCAGTAAAGCATAGATGAGAAAATTAAAAATCATGAGGAAATCTTCAACAAAACCAGGTAATAAATTATCTCTGTGCAACCTGGATATGGTTGGTAGGACAAATTACAAACAGCAAGTTTCTTGCAAGACTAACACGTTAATAAACAACAAATTGTTTTACTTGTTCAAAAACATGACTGAACAATATTTTTGCTTAAACTCTAAATTTTAAAAATTTGTTTAATATGTAACTACATAAATTGTGCTTTAATTATTCAAATGAATGGATAATTCAAATAACACATCTAATGTAAAACTAATAATTTATGTACCATAAAATAATGAGAAAATGCATAGATGAAACCACACACAGCTATGCTGCGTCACTTAGCCACAGGTCTGAGACTTCTGGCATTGTACCCTGTTCTAAGTGGATGAAATAGTAACTTGAGGAAGACTGTCCAGAGTGTTTTTCAAATTCAGAAGGTTAGAAACACTGAGATTGGAGAAAATGAGCTTTATCATCTGGAAATAAGAGGTATAAAGAAGTCTGATATCAGCTCTATGGAAACAGCTATATTTAGAACCCTAATATTCCTAACAGTTTGCAATAAATGATAGCCCCCCCTCAAGAAGTAAAGATACAAAAACTACGCTGACACAAGACTCTCTAAAATATAATATAGCCATATATCATAAAGACGGGGATATGTTCTGAAAAATGCATTTTTAAGCAATTTCATTGTAGCAAAAACATCATATATAACACACCTAGTCTGTAAGATATAGCCTATTGCTCTTAGGATGCAAACCTGTACAGCATGTTACTGCACTGAATGCCATAGACAATTATAACACAATGGTAAGTATTTGTGCATCTAGCATATCAAAACATAGAAAAGGCACAGTAAAAATACAGTGTAAAAGATGAAAACTAGTGCATCTCTATAAAGCACTTTCCATGAATGGAGCTCGTAGGATCAGAAGTTGCTCTGGGTAAGTGATTAGTGAGTGAATGTGAAGGTCAAGGACATTACTGTGCCCTGCTGTAGACTTCATAAATGCTGTACACATAGGCTACATAAAATTCATTTTTAAAAATTATTTCTTCAGGAATATAGTAAACTTGGATTATTGTATTTTTTTTTCTTTTTAAGCTTTTAATTTTTTAATGGATTGTTTTACTCTTTTGTAATGACACTTGTCTTAAAGCACAAACACATTGTACAACTGTACAAAATTATTTCTCTTGTTTATATTATTATTCTATAAGCTTTTTTCTATTTTTTTCTTTCTGTACTTTTTTGTTAAAAACTAAGAAACAAACACAAACACATTAGCCTAGGCCTATACAGGTTCAGGATCGTCAATGTCATTATCTTCCAGTTCCACATTTTATTCCTCTGGAAGGTCTTCAGGGGCAAATATACGTATGGAGTTGTCATCTCCCAGGATAACAAGGCATACTTCTAAAATACCTCCAGAAGGACCTGCCTGAGGCTGTTTCATATTTAACATTTTTATCAATAATTAGAAGGAATGCACTTTAAAATAACAATACAAAGTATAGAAAATGCATATACCAGTAACAGACATTTATTATCATTACCAAGTATTATGTAGTGTACATAATTGTATGTCCTATGCTTTTACATGACTGGCAGTGCAGTAGACTTGTTTATACCAACATCATCACAAACATGTGAGCAGTGAATAATGTTTTATCTAGGACATTAGGAAGGCTATAGCATCACTAAGCAATAGGAATTTTTCAGCTCTGTTATCATCTTAAAGGACCACTATCATATATGCAATCCAGCATTGACTGAAACATCATTACATGACTGTATATAAAAACACTATTACAAAGGAAATGCATAAAGTTTAGTTTGAACTCCATATAGAATATTTAATAAAAGATACAAAACTAAATACCACATGTATTGAAAAAGAAAAAATGATAACAAAACAGATGAGGTTACATGCTAAAATCATAAAATGAACTAAAAGATATTATTAAAAAAACAGTTAAAAGTCATCACAGAACAGCAACTGAAAATACTGAAGTTAAAAATGTTGTGACTGAACAATGAGAGAGTATGAATCAATAATTGAGAGAGCCCAAGAAAACAAACAAAACAAAATCACAGGAAGAAAGTCTGAATTATATACTGCTACAATAAACATCATAAAAATTATGATAAGTGAACTAGAGAGCAGAAAGTTGAATAATATATTAATTAAACAGAAATTAAAATATAAAACAAATTTGATGGAAAAAAGAAATATAGAATACAGATACAGAAGATACAGCATATATATTATTGGAGATGCCAAAAAAGTAAACCAAAGCCATAAAAAATAGATTGATGACAGACTGGTAAATGAACGGATAAATAGAAAAATAAATAAATACATGTTACGGATTTTTTTTTTGAAATAAAACAGACTACAAGTAAACTGAACTATTTATCGAGGATTCTATTGAAGAATAAAGACTTATTCACAAAAATAAAAATGGGCATTTTCTGATAAATATGAAAAAAATACTAACAAATTTGAAAAAAAAGTAAATCTACTAGATATCCAATTAAAAACTTAACTGATCATTAATTAGAAGAAAATCAGGTTTGGTATTAAAATTATTGAAGGTAATACTTCATAACAGAAGACAAGATAGGGACATGTTTAAGTTATGCAGGAAAAGAAAAATAGAGAACCAAGGTTTTATACCCAGCTCAGTTTGCCTTCAAATATAAATTACACAAATAATAATGAATATTAGAACAAACAAGCAGAAAAACAAAACCCTAGAATATAATTCTTGAATGCTTTTTGAGGAACATATTCAAGTACAAACATTGTATAACCAAAAAATAAATGGAGAGACTATGATGTGATGTCTGTTGCTTAATATTGCATGCATTTAATTATATATGTGTACTAAGACCTCTTATGAAAATTAAAGTTCGTTACCCTGTCTAGTATAGTAACTCCTTTCTCTACCTATTCAGCAGCACAAGAAGCTCAAAGTGATCAAATAATCATCATAGCTTCAGGTTTAGTGGGCACAATACTGAGCTCACTAGCAGAAGTGTCATTACTCCTGAAAATCAAATCCCTAATCCAGCAGAATTTGAACTTGTGTGGTCAGGTAGCCTACATTTTGAAACTGGGTTATGAGGAATGATGGTGAGAGGCGGGGTCAGACATGTCACCACTGTATCAGTCCATTCTCACATGCCTATAAAGATACTACCTGAGACTGGGTAGCTTATAAAGAAAAGAACTTCAATTAATTCACAGTTCAGCATGGCTTAGGAGGCCTCAGGAAACCTATAATCATGGCAGTTGGCAAAGAGGAAGCAAGGTGCCTTCTTCACAGGGTGGAAGGAAGGAGAATGAATGCAGAAGGAACTACCACATATTTATAAAACCCAGCATGATCTTGTGAGAATTCACTCTCATGAGAACAGCATGAGGGAACCACCTCATGATTCAATTAACTCCATCTAGTCTCTCCCTTGACATGTGGCAATTATGGGAATTATGACTATTTGGGGAATTATAATTTAAGATGAGATTTTGATTTTTGTGGGGACACAATCAAATCATATCAACCCCCCACCATTTCCTAAACCCTTGTATTCTAGCCACTGAGGACACAGCATTAAAGTGTAACCAAGTTGACTGCAAATCTCTGTTGAGAAAGGGAATTTTCTCGGACTGGCATCTATCAGACTATTCCTGATTAGAGATATACTGCAGTGGCTTTTGAATTTTGGCTATCATAATTAAACCAAGAAATAAACCTGTTGTTTAATTTTGTTTTGTTTTTTTCTTTCATTTTTTTTTTCCTTCATGGGAAATCACACATGAGAAAATAGGTGCTAATGAAGCATCAATACAACAGAGGTAAGTACGTGAGTTAGACTACATATTTAATTATTTAGCTTACTTGTTCCTACTGGACGGACATGCTTTGACCTGATCATAAGCATATAATGGTGTCATGGAGAAAAAATATTTTTACCTTATCCATCTTAGATTTTCCAGCTAGGGTTTTGTAAATCAGATTAAGAAAAGTCAAATTAAGAAAAGAAAAACAGTTTATCAATGTGTGCAGTGCACATTACACAGGAGGAACCTCCGTGATGAGTTGCTCAAGAGGTTGATTAGAACTTATGTTTATATAGTATCTTATCAAAAGAGCATCATGCTTTCCTTGCAACTGCCGAACATAAAATTAGCACAATTTTGCTAATTGATTCTAGTTTGATATCCCTAATTAGTCAAAGAAGAGTTAAAATTTAGACAGCAGATTTGGAAATACTGAGAATTCAGTGTCTGGGTAATTTATAAACAAAGCAGGTGGGAGCAAGCTGCAATGTCATAATATATCTTCATTGCCAATTCTTATAAATCAGAATTCTAGAGCTAGGGCACCCTAGATATTGTTTAGTTCACTGCATTTTTTTTAAGGTTTATAATATGAAATGCTAAAAGGTTAAATAAGTGTCCAAGGGTCCTCCATTATTAGATCAATGCTTCTTTTTAATTTTTTAGACTTTTCTTGTAGTATCCTTTTCCAAGATAGTGTATTACCTCTATGTCTAATTAATCATTTTTAAATTATTTTTAATCATATTGGTGCAACTGCTGTTTCTGTAGATTTAGGTTAAAATACAGAGTGGTAAAAAATACACCTAAAATTATACATTCAAATATTAATTTAAGACTTAATAAATATTTTCCATTATACGATAAGTAGAAAAAGCTAAAAAATAAAATTAAAAATACAAAATGAATGTTAGTAGTAAGTGTTGTTTGCAAATGTGTGAAAATATGTGTTCCAGTGTTCACATTTAACAGAGAAGCAATGTGTGTTGTAGAGCCAGCCTAAGAGATACACACTGTTCGAGTTCAGAATATGATAACCCCAAAATATGTTGGCATACCAACTATTTTAAGCTGAGGGAAATTGAGAATACCACAGAAGCAGAAATATCACTCTCTAAACTTCACCCTCCCTTCTCCCCTGAAGACCTTCATATAACAGGTGTCCTGTCTAATAGCTAGAAGGAAGAAATGCCAAACAGGGAATCAAAAAAGAATCTGATCAAATAGGCTGTGCTAAGTCACCCACTTCCAGTTTACTATCATTAGATCATACCCTTTTAACCTCCAATCATATTTCTGCAGAATGGTCCAAAAAACACACAGCTTTCCCTGGGTCTTTGGCCCTTTATTTCAGAAGGCAATCATAAAACTCTGGTTACATAAATTTGCTAAGTTTGTATCTTGTTAATCTGTCTTTTGTTATAAGTGTCTCAGACATGAACTTCGTGAAGGGTGAGAAAAAGAAATTACTCTTTATCCCTTACAACAACACTAATACATAAATTTTAAGAACTGGAAAAAATGAAAATGTGTTTTTTCTTCCCAACACTTGGTAGGCTTATACCTCCTTGCGTCTTTTAAGTATGGTCATGTTACTTCTTGGGCAAAAAATACGAGTGACTCTCAAGTGTGCCAATTCTAAACAGAAGTTTTCTAAGCTGGTGCATCATTCACCAGTGACGTTCAGATGTTTGATTCTGTCACCCTGTGAGTCCAAGTAAAAACTAAATGTGTAGGAAACCACAGACAAGCAGCAATATATGGAAATGAAAACTATATCTTAACTATTTCAAGAGACTGATATTTGGGGACTGCTTGACTATGGAAAGTAAATTTGTCTGTCTTGACTGAATAGTGTCTGTTTATATAAAAAGATGAAATAAATAAAGTAACATAAATGTCTATGACCAAATGAAATTGAACAAACATCTATCAAAATAGTTACTTTTAATATAATTAACATTTTTAATTTGGCTCTAAAAACATTTAGTTCTGTCAAGTTAATTTCTAACATTGAAAAGGTAAATAAAGATGTTATTAATAACCACTCTCAAAATATGTACTAGTCAGAATTAATGGGTTAATAGAGTGACATACAGCTTCCTAAAAATAAAAAAATATATAAGCACACATTTATTAATATAAAAGATATAGGTACACAGAAGCTTATTACTTCCAGGTTCTGGCCTAGTATATGGGCAATTTAAAAGCCATACTTAAAACAAGTAAAAGATGAACAAACAAACGATCAGCAACTTGTGTTTGATCTGTCAAATAACTGTGGTCATAGAGCAAACTGCTGCCCAAAGTTGGAGACAGAAGACTGATGGATGCAGAGCATCACAACTTACCAGAATAGAGACTCACAAGCAGAAAACTCTGCAGAATCCGGTACTACTAGGTTCCTCTTATCCAATACATTATGTTTCACTTTCATAAAAAATAACAAGGCACACCAAAACACAAAACAGCTCCACAGTTTGAAGAGACAAGAACAAGTATCAGAATCAGAGTCAGGTGGCAGAAGTATTGGAATTATCAGACCAGCAATTTTAAATAACTATGGTTTACATGCTGAGGGCTCTAGTGAAAAAAGTAAACAACATGTAAGAACAGACAAATTTTAAGAAAGAACAGAAAATAAATGTTAGTGATCAAAATACTGTAACAACGAAGAATGTCTTTGACAGGCTGATCAGAAGACTGGATGTGGAAAGAATCTTGGAGCTTGAAGACATGACAATGGAAACTTCCAAAACTAAAAAGCAAGAGAAAAAAGAACAGAAATGCACATAATATTCATGAATTTTGGAACAACTACAAAAATTGTAATATATGTGTAATGAGAATAGCAAAAGGAAAAGAAAGAGAGAAAGGAACAGAAGAGATATATGAAACAATAATGGCTGAGAATGTCTCCAAATTAATGTCAGACATCAAAGCACAGATCCAGAAAGCTCAGTGATAAACAATCAGGAAAAGTACCAAGGAGAAAAAGAAAAACAATAATAAAACCCATAAACAAACAACAAAATAACAAATGACAATAGGTAGTGAGCAAAGGGAGATCTGTGCTCTGATGACAGAATGGAGAGCCCCGTGAGTTTGTGGACTCATTTGGCTGTTCATTGAGTAATGAGAGTGAAGAAAATCAAAGATCCTGGAAAGATAGACATTTTACAAGTAGATACTTCTCCACAAAGACATCTTACTTGATACATTAAATATATGCACTTGCTATTATACACTAAATATATTAAGTAAGATGTGCTTGTGGAGAGATACCTACTTGGGTTTTAAAGAATTACATAAATATTATACTTCAAAAGTTAGTGTGAAAGATGAACTAAACATTCAAGGTAGTGAGCTAAGGCAGATCTGTGTTCTTATGACAGAATGGTAATTAAAAGTGAGGACAGGGTGAAGTGCCAACAAGAGTGTTATAAAGAGGTAAAATATATTTAAATTTACATTTTTAAAAAGAACACTCTGATGATACTGTGACTGGGTTCTGGACCTGGGGGAAACTCAGTTCGCTCCCTGGTGGGCTGTTTGCTTCCAGAGGCTTGGTCCCCCACTCACCCAAGAATGGGAGAGAGGACACCACTGGGCACAGTGCACTCGTTAAGTAAATATAGGACCCCAAATACTTTTACAGAAAGTGATTTATTTAGGCAGAGAGAGAAGAAAAGAAGATAGAAATGGATAGAGAGAAAAGCAGCTCCCACAA
The DNA here is from genome assembly GCF_009761245.1 of Sapajus apella. NCBI lineage: Eukaryota > Metazoa > Chordata > Mammalia > Primates > Cebidae > Sapajus > Sapajus apella. Next base: position 5,330,849 of record NW_022436967.1, read on the forward strand.
GGTTGTGGAAGGGGAATCCAGATATGGAGTCTGCCCCAATGTGGGGGAAGGGGACTTTTAGCCTGGGAGGAATTCCCACCCCATTGAATTTTTTTCGTCCTATGAAAGGAGTTCCCTTAAACTTCTGCTGCAGTAATTGATCTTTGAATTTTTCCCGCATGTGTGAAACTTAAAGACCTCTAAGATCCGGGATGGAGAGGTGGGTGGAGGTACGGTGCTGGGAAGTTCTTTTCTTTGAAACTACCCCCAATCTTGTGGACCCAGGAAGAGAATACATTCCCTCAGTAGGGAAGGGGATAATGTGAGTTGGAATGACGTTGAAAGCAGGCAAATCTCTTATTGGGTATCTCTTGGTGTATTTTGTCAAATTAAGATGGGAATGCAAGCATATGGCATAGAAAGCCACAAGAATTAGCCCAATAAAGAATGGAAGGAGAGGAAATACCTTGCAATATTTAAAAATCATGGGCTTTGAAAGCAAACAGCTATTTCGTGTATCTGTCTGTAAAGGAATATATACAGAGAGAGAGACACAGACAAAGACACAGAGACACAGACTCAGACACAGATCTCTCTCTCTCTCTCTCTCTCACACATGCACACGCGCACACACACACACACACACACACACACACACACAGCTTTCAGTTGTAAATTAAGTACAAATAAATTCATTTAGCTCTGAAACCTTAAAGAGATCTTCATTCCAGAATGGCTTATTAGTCTTTAAAACATGCTAGCAGTCTAATAAATTTTAGCTATATGTATTTAAATGTATTTAAACATTTTCTATATGTTATAAGCTATATTTGATATTTCTGGATGTATTATCTTAGAAGAGTTAATTTATTCTTCATGTCATAGTTTTGTTTACTTATTTTGGTTATGTTTTGTTTCAAATACTTAAATACTTTTTAAATAGTTGAATGAAATCAATGCGAGATTTCAAATCTTTCACCCATTGCTAGTTAAAATCTCATTTATGACCTTCTTATACAAAACTCTGAACCAAAACGAAATAATGAAAAAAATTTTCCATTATTGTACAATATTTAAGTTGTATTCCATTTTTACAAATGTTAAAATCTGTAACAGGCTTTCTAAAATTACAAATGAATTACATAAACTAATTTTAAAATAGATTTTGAATTTTATGTTATTTCATAAAATAATTAGCAAAAAAATTTAACATTTTTGCAGATTGCATTGTTTATAAATCATGTATATCATAAAAATTTTTCACTTCAGATAATTTTGCATACATCTTTAAAATTGTTGTCTGTGAAAAACTACAAACCAAGGTTCAGTTTTGGTTCATAGTCTATATTTCTTCCTATCTAGATACTTTCTCTTATTTTAGCAAATATTTTGTGTATTTGTATTTGCAAAATATTTGCTAAAATATAGCATGGTATTATTATAAATGTAGTATTATTTAATAATTATTCATATGAGTGGACAATGTATAACTGATATTTAGTAAAGGAATGATTATTAAAACATTAAATATTCTCTAACAATATTTTAAATATTCAGAATATTTTGATATTTGTTATTGTGCATTTAAATATAAAATACACATTTCAAAAATATGTGTCTGTGTATATTCTTAGTTATTACTTTTAGCATAAGTTATTAGAATTTAAATTTCAGGATTCTAAATTTGTATAAAACAATTGATATTTTCATATTTTTTCAAAATCTAGGAGGTTTTGTTTACACATTTTTATTTTATGTTTTTAACAGTTATTGAGATTTTGGCATTTGATAAAACATATGACATATGAAATATCTCTATTTCAGTTAAGAAAGAATGCATTTAGTATATTTATATGGTACTTTCCTAACATATTTAAAGGAGAGTGGCCTTTGTTTTAAAGAAAATAGTCTAAAGTGCAGCAGTGAATGAAATAATTACATATCTAATATGTTTGAATGAGGATAGGAAACCTGTATCTTTAGATGTTAAGAGAGACTGAGTACCACATAAGATGAATATTTCTTTTTTGTTTAGTATGAATGTGGCTTGATTCTTCATTGTTATATATTATACATCAGAGTAAAATGTAAAGAAGGACTTATGATAATCATTGTCAGAGTGCTTTGTACAGCACATTTATAATGTAAAATTCTCATCTAAAATTCAGGACATTATTTTATGAAGAAGATATATTACATTCAGAAGTCAAATCATATTTTTATGATGAGTTAGTTCATTGGCACTGACAAAATAAGCAAATGCTCTTACACTTCAGTATGTATATCATCATTAGACATACTGTATACCCATATATTAATTATAAAATTGTTTATTTTCTTTTGCATTTCAATAAAATCTTCATTTAGTATTTCAGTGTAGCTGCCATCTCCTCCCTAAAAATAAAGTTTTGAAAGTATCTGTGAAATACTTTCACCACATTCATATATCTCATAAAAATGTTCAGAACCTCTTGTCTTCTGGTATTTACAGTTTTTAAGTGCTTTTATTAAACTTGAAAAGGGGATTATAAAAGCATGTGTACTGATTTCCAAATAAATACGTTTATCCTTATAAATGCTCTTGCATTCGTTAACAGCATAAAAGTTTTTCTAACATTTTAAAGAAAAGCCTTTTTAAAGAAAAAAAAGCAATAAAACAGAATCCTCAATATTATGACAAGTCTTAAGTGCTGGTAGTGTTAAGAGAAATACTAAGTAATCAAAGAATGTGGTGACAACTTAGGAGGTTTAGTAAACAAAATTTTCTTATATACCAGACTTTTGCATTTCATTGAAATGTGAAGTTTAAGAATAAAACATAAACATATTTGATGATAGAGTAAATTAGATACATAAATGATCAAAACTTTTAGTATCTCAGATGTGTTTTTCTTTGTTTTGAAATGTACATTTTAAAATAAATTATAGAATATGAGTGTACCATATTCTAATATAATAAAGTTACACAGATCTTTTCTATATCTAAACAACTTAAACCAGAGGGAAATGGAAGACACAGTTCAATTTTACCTTTTCCAGTTTATTTTCAACTCTTTCTGAATATATTACGTATATTCGGACAAGTAGTTCAAAATGAAATCTTAAAGATGTTAGCAGACCCTTGTTTTCAACAAATTCTTAAAAAACATGGTGGGGTCAGGAAAGATCTTTAAAATGTACTTGTACATTTTCCTCTTCTGAGTTTATGTGTAGTAAAATGAGAGGACAATGATGTATGTACTAAGCCAATTGGCATTGACACATTACAACTTAAAAGTGTGATTTGATGTACACAGCAGGTTTGTCAACCTTGATCTCAAAGGAAACCTTGAAACATCCCTGAAGCTCAGCTCCAGCCCCTCTCAGCTGCAGTTTGAGAATAGTCTTGATCACATAGAGGCCCAGGAGGAGACATGCTTGCAAGTGACCCCAGAGGCAGGCCACTGACCTAGATCCCAGTATGGATCTTAAAAACAGCATTGTAAATTGGCTCCTGCCCCTCTCAGCTACACTCTGAGAGCAGTCCTGCTAGCCCAGAGACATGCCATGTGTGACCTCGGAGGCAGCGGACCTCAGTTTTGGTGGTGTAGATACTGAAGCAGCCTTGTGACTAGGTTCCAGCTCCTCTTATGCATGGTGCAGAGCTAGTGCTGGTTGCTTGGAGAGGCCCAACTTCATTACTAACTGGGAGCTGTTCCAGGATCCATGAGGAAGCCACTCCTATCTGCACACCTGGTAATGGCATTCTGGAGACACTTCATTGGAACCTCATCCTAGCACCAACTGTACTGACCACAGTTCCAGAGGCTGTTCAACCCACTTAGGGATGAGAGACTATCCACACCCAATAATATCCCTGATAACAGTCCCACCAAACACAAACCCACTGAGGACCTGGCAGCAGCCACATGACTTGGCACCAACCCCACTCAAGCACAATCCTGAAGGGATTCCCATCAGTGCAGAGACCTGACAGGAAAAATAGACTTCATGCAATGGTAAACAAAAGAAGGCAGCAGTGGCTATACTACATTTACATCAAATGAAACAGACTTTCATTCAAAATCTGTCACAAGAGGCAAGCAATAATAATAAAGGAATCAATTTATTAAAAGAATATAAGATAGTAAATATACATGTGCCCAGCATTGCACACCTAAAGAAAGTAAATATTAACAAAACTAAATGAAGAAATGACAACAATACGGTAATGGTAGGGGACTTTGGTATCCTGTTTTCAACAATGGATAGATCATGCAACAGAAAATCGAAAAGGAAACAGCAGACTTGAATAACACTATAGACCAAATGGACCCAACAGACATGTACAGAATGTTCAATTAAACAGTAGTGAGAGACACAGGAAACATTCTCCAGGATGGATCATGAGTTAGGTCATAAAACAAGCCTTAACACATATAAGAATATTAAAACCATTTCATGTGTGTTTTCTGACCACAATGGTATGAAACTAAAAATCAAAAAGAGAAGAAATTTTGGACAATTTACAAAAATGTGTAAATTAAACACTGCAATTCATAATAACCAATTGGTCAAAAAAGTAAAATTTTAAAAGTATCTTTAGATGAACAAAAATAGAAATACAACATATTAAAACTTATGGGATTCAATGAAAGCTGTGTTAAGAGGGAAGTTTACAGTGATAAATATCTATATTAAGAAAGAGAATGGTTCTCAAATAAACAACCTGAACTTCACACCTCAAGGAACTAGAAAAAGAAGGACAAACTAAGGCTAAAACCAGCAGAAAAAAAAAAAGTAATGAAGATTAGAGCAGAAAAAAGAAAAAAAAGAAACAGACTAGAAAGAAAAGAGAAAAACCAAAAAAACCTAAGAGTTTCTCTTTATTTGAAAAGATAAATGAAAATGACAAACTTTTAGTTAGATTGATGAGACAGAGAGAGAGAGAGAGGGAGAGAGAGTGAACGAGAAAAATAAGACTTAAATGAGTATAATTATGAATGAAAAAGGAGACATTGCAACTGATACTACTAATATACAAAAGATCAAAAGTGACTACTACAAACAGTTACATGCCAACAAAATGAATAACTTGTAATAGATGAATAAATTGTAGAAAACTACAATCTGGCAAAATTGAATTATATGAAGAAATAGGAAGTCTGAGCTGACTAATTACAAGTAAAAAGATTGAATCAGTGATCAAAAATTCCTCAACAAGGAAAGCTCATAACAAAATGGCCTCATGATTGTATTTTGTCAAGCTTTTAAAAAAGAATTAATACCAGTGCTTCTCAAATTCCACCCTCCCCAAAAAAAATTGAAAAGGAGAAAAATGTTCAAACTCATTTTACACAGCAAGCATTATCTTCATACCAAACCCACATAAGGACACTATAAGAAATTCAGAGATCTATATCTTTAATGAGCATAACAGCTAAAATCCTCAAGAAAACAAAGGCAAACAAAAATCATCTACAAAATCAAATAGAATTTACCTATGGAATCCAAGGATGGTTCAATATACATAAGTCATTAAAAGTGATATCACAATAACAAAGGATAAAACTCATATGATTATCTCAATAGATGAAAAATAGTATTTGACAAACTTCAATATTCTTTCATAAAAAAGCTTTTAACAAATTAAATATAGAAAAATATACTACATGATAATAAAGCTAATATGTTTCAAGTTTACATATAACATCATATTCAAAGGTGAAAAGCTAAAACTTTATCCTCTAGGATCAGAAACAAGACAAGGGTGATCACTCTTAGCACTTGATGGAGCAATTAAGCAAGAAAAAGAAAATCACCCAAATTGGTGGAAAGTAAGAAGTAAAATTGTATCTGATTACAGATGACATGACTCTACATATAAAAAATCGTACAGACTTCACAAATATACTTGTAGAACTAACAAAAAATCTCATTAAAACTTCAGGATACAAAATCAACATACCTAAATTAGTTGTCTTTTTATACACTAGCAATGAATTCTCTGAAAATAACATTAAGAAAATGATTCCATTTACAGTAGTATCAAAATATGAATAAAGTACTTAGGAATAAATTTAACAAAGAAAGTAAAAGATCTGCACACTTAAAATGACAAGGTACTGATTAAATAAGTTGAATAAGACGCAAATAAATGGAAAGATATCCTGCCAGGTATGGTGGGTCACGCATGGTGCTCACATTGGCACTTTGGGAAGCCAAGGAGGAAAAATCTCTTGAGCTCAGGAGTTTGACACTAGCTTGGGTGACATAGGAAGATCATATCTCTATGGTAAACACAAAAAATTAGTTGGGCATGTTAGTTCATGCCTGTAATCCTGGCTACTGGGGAGGCTGAGTCAGCAGGATTGCTGGAGCCTGGGATGTAGGCTGCAGTAAGTTGTGATCATGCTACTTCACTCCCACCTGTGAGTGCAGGACAAGAGAACAGGTTTTCATAAAGAAAAAGTAAAGAAAAATATGCCATTTTCATGGCTTGGAAGAATTAATATTTTAAAGATGTTCTATTATCCAAAGTAATCTACAGATTCAGTGAAATTCTTATAAAAATTCAAGTGTTATTTTTCACAGAATAGAAAAAAACAACTAAAATTTATAGGGTATCAAACAGACACAGAAAAGCTAAAGCAATCTTGAGAAAAAAAAGTGGAAGCGTCACACTCTTTTTAAACTTCATTATAAAGTGATAGTAATCAAAACAGATGGTACTGGAATAAAAGCAGATACATACATCAGTGGAATGAAATAGATAGCTTAGAAATAAAGCCACATGTATGTAGCGTCCAATTGCTGACAGGCGTGCCAAGAATACATAATAAGAAAAAGAGAGTCCCCTCAAATGTTGTTGGGAAAACTGTATACCTACATGCAAAAGAATAAAAATTTGGCTCTTATTTACACCATATGCAAAAATTAACTCAAACTAGATTAAAGAATTAAATGTAAGGTTTGAACCTATAAAACTGCTAGAAGAAAACCTATGGAAAAAGCTCCATGATGTAAATCTTTGCAATTTTCTGTTTTAATATGACACCAAGAACACAGGCAACAAAAGCAACAATAAACCAATGGAACTATAGCAAACTTTAAAGCTTCTATACAACAAAAGAAATAAACAACAAAATCAAAAGGCAACCAACAAAATGGGAGAAAGTATTTGCCAATCACATATCTAATAAGAGATTAATAGCCAAGTTACATAAAGAACTCACACAATTCGACAGCAAAAAAAATTATAATTGGGCAAAAAGGACCCATATAAACATTTTTTTTCAAAGAAGACATAAAGTGGCTAACAGGTATGTATAAAGGTGCTCAGTATCACTAATCATCAGGGAAATGCACATCAAAATTACAATGAGATGTCATCTAACACCTATTAGGATGGCTATTATCAAAAAAGCAAAAGGTAAGTTTTGGTGAGAATGTGGAGAAAAGGATACTCTTGTACACTGTTGGTAGGGTTGTAAATTAGTGCACCCATTGTGGGAAGCAGTACATCAATTTATCAAAAAATTAAAAATAGAACTAACATGCTATTCAGCAATCTCGTTTCTAAGTATATACACAAAGGGAATAAAGTTAGTATTTCAAAGAGATATCTGCACTCCCACGTTCATTGCAGAACTATTCACACTAGACAGATATGGAAAACACCAAATGTTCTAAGATTGATGAGTGGATAAAGAAAATGTATGCGTACAATCAAATATTATTTTGCCATAGAAAGTAAGGAAATTCTGATATTTGGAAAAACACGGATAATCCTGAATGACATTATGTTAAGTGAAATAAGCCAGACACGAAGAAAAATAATGTATAATCTCACTTACAAGTGGAATTTTTTAAAAATTGAACTCATAAAAACAGAGAAAGGTAATTTCCAGGGAAATTACCTGTGAGGCTGGAGAAATGAGAAAATGTTAACAAGGACTACAGACTTTTAGTAATAAGATTAAAAAGTTCTGGATATCTGACATACCGCATAGGTGGTGATTGATGTGCTAATCAATTTGAATGTAATAATCATTACACAATGTATATAAATATCAATAAAATAAAACTAAGAGTTGAGGAAAATAGGCTTTATTTTATACTTGGGAATAATTTAGAGATAAAGATGAATGTTTAAAAAAATACATATATTCAAAATAAACCAGTGGGAAATAAAACTGGAGCTTAAGCAACTTTTTAATCAAATTTGTTTAAACATTACATTTTTCAAAGTTAATATATGGTAAAGTAGCCTTTAGAACAAATAAAATAACAAGAATAGGGAAGAACATTACATAGTGATAATAGCTTGAATCCACCAGGAAGGTTTAACAAATTATAGAGCCCCAAAATACATAAATTGAGAACTGACAAAGCTAAAAAGAAATATAGACAAATTTATAACTATAGCTGGGGCCTTCAGTAGTCCCTTGTTAGTAACATATAACTACTAAACCAAAATTCAGTAAATGATCATATCTATTGAGTCAGAAAATGCACTTGACATTTAAACACCTCATTCATTAGAAAAGCTCTCAGCAACTTAGGAATAGAGGGAAATTATCTCACCTTGATAGAACTTAACAAAAACCTACAGCCAGCATACTTAATTGTAAAAGGCATGGCTTTCTGCTTAGAAATGGGAACAATGTAAGTACACTGACACCATTCATTCAATATGGTACTAGAAGTTCCTGTTACTGAGATAAGAAAAGCAAATAAAACATACAGTTTGAAAAAAAAGAAATAAAACTATACTTATTTGCGGATAACAGAATTGTCCAGGCAGAATGTCCCAAAGAATCTTCAGTAAAGCTCCTAAAACTAATAAGTGAGTTCAGCAAGGCCAGAAAAGTGCAAGATCAACACACACACACACAAAATTGTATTCCTTTATGCTAACAATTAACATACGGACATTGAATTTTAAAATATAATACCTTTTACAATCACATGAAAAACAAGAAAATACTTAGGTATATATTTAATAAAATATTACAAATTCTATTTATTAATTGTGTAGGTACTAATTCTTTACAATTTGATCTATATTTTTAATGTAATTCCCATGCAAATTCAAGCAAGGTGTTCTGCAGACATAAACAAACATTTCGTTGTTTTTTTTTTTATATTAAACTTTAAGTTCTGGGGTACATGTACAGATCTTGCAGGAGTATTCCATAGGTACACACATGCCATGGTGATTTGCTGTCTCGATCCACCCGTCACCTACATCAGGCATTTCTGCCAGTATTTTCCCTCTCCAAACTCCCTGCCCCCTATTATCCCTCCCCTAGCTTCCCCAACCCCCAACAGACCCTAGTGTGTGATGTTTCCCTCCCTGTGCCTATGTGTTCTCATTGTTCAACACCCACCTATCAGTGAGAACATGCAGTGTTTGGTTTTCTGTTCTTGTGTCAGTTTGCTGAGAATGATGGTTTCCAGATTCATCCATGTCTCTGCAAAGGACATGAACTAATCCTTTTTTATGGCTGCATAGTATTCCATGGTGTGTATGTGCCACATTTTCTTTATCCAGTCTATCATTGATGGGCATTTGGGTTGGTTCCAGGTCTTTGCTATTGTAAACAAGGCCCCAGTGAACATACATGTGCATGTGTCTTTATAACAGAACAATATATATATACCTTTGGGTATATATACCCAGTAATGGGATTGGTGGGTCAAATTGAATTTCTATTTCTAGATCATTGAAGAATCACCACACTGTCCTCCACAATGGTTGAACTAATTTACACTCCCACCAAAAACGTAAAAGTGTTTCTATTTCTCCACATCATCTCCAGCATCTGTTGTCTTCAGATTTTTTAATGATTGCCATTCTAACTGGCATGAGATGGTATTTCAATGTGGTTTTGATTTGTATTTCTCTAAAGACTAGTGATGTTGAGCATTTTTTCATATGTTTGTTGGCCTCATAAATGTCTTCTTTTGAAAAGTGTCTGTCCATATCCTTCACCCACTTTTGAATGGGTTTGTTTGCTTGTTTCTTGAAATCTGCTTTAATTCTTTGTAGGTTTTGGATATTAGCCCTATGTCAGATGGTTAGATTACAAAAACTTTTTCCCATTCTGTTGGTTGCTGGTTCATTCTAATGATAGTTTCTTTTGCTGTGAAGAAACACTTAAGTTTAATTAGATCCCATTTGTCTATTTTGGCTTTTGTTGCCATTGCTTTTGGTGTTTTAGTCATGAAGTTCTTGCCTATGCCTATGTCCTGAATGGTATTACCTAGGTTATCTTCTAGGGTTTCTATGGTGGTAGGTCTCATGTTTAAGTCTTTAATTCATCTGGAGTTAATTTTAGTGCAAGGTGTCAGGAAGGGGTCCAATTTCTGCTTTCTGCTCATTGCTCACCAGTTTTCCCAACACCATTTATGAAACAGGGAATCCTTTCCCTGTTGCTTGTTTTTGTCAGGTTTGTCAAAGATCAGATGTGTGGCATTGCTTCCAAGGCCTCTTTTCTGTTCCACTGGTCTATATCTCTGTTTTGGTACAAGTACTATACTGTTTTGATTACTGTAGCCTGGTGGTATAGTTTGAAGTCAGGTAGTGTGATGCCTTCAGCTTTGTTCTTTCTGCTTAGGATTGTCTTGGATATGTGGGCTCTCTTTTGGTTTCATATGAAATTTACAGTGTTTTTTCCAATTCTGTGAAGAAGGTCAATGGTAGCTTGATGGGTATAGTGTTGAATCTATAAATTACTTTGGGCAGTATGGCCATTTTCATAAACTGATTCTTCATAATTATGAGCATGGAATGTTTTTCCATCTGCTTGTGTCCTCTCACTTCCTTGAGCAGATACCCAAATCGATCAAGCAGAAGAAAGGATATCAGAGATTGAAGATCATCTCAATGAAATAAAAAAAATTTCTAAACTTTAGAATAGCTAAAATCATTTTGATTAAGAAGAATAAAGTTGGATGAATTACTCTACTCAGTAACAAAATATCCTATTTAACTATAGTAACAACAGCAGCGTGGTATTAGAGTTTGGTAGACACATAGATCAGTGGAATAGAAGAGAGGATCCAGAAATAGACCTACATAAATATGCCCAACTGATATTTTGCAAATGTAAACAACCATTTCAATGAAAGGAACATCGTTTTTTTCAACAGATTGTACTGGAGCAATGAGACCTCCCTAGGCAAAAAGTAGACTTTAAGCTAAACTTTCCACATTATAAAAAAATAATTAAAATAAAACATGAACTAAAAAGGTACATATAAAACTCTAAAACTTCTAGAAAAAAAAAAGAATAAATCTTGAGATTTAGGACTAGGTAAAATATTCTAATACTTGACAAAAAGCAGTTCCATACACAGAAAAATTGATAAACTGGATCTAATTAAATCTGCACAACACAGGAAACAGACAACAAAGTGAAGGGACAACACATGGAGTGGAAGAAAATATTTGTAAACTATTCTTCTGACAAGATATTAATAATTAGAATATTTAAGTAGCTCAAGCAACTTGACAGTAAAAGAACAAATAATCCAATTAAAACTGGGCAAAAGACCTGAGTAAGTACTTCTCAAGAGAAGACACACAAATGGCCAATAGGTATTTGAAAAAAATGCTCCACATTGCTACTCTTCATATAAATGCAAATCAAAACTGCAGTGATGTATCAGCTCACCCCAGTTAAAACAGCTTTTGTGAAGAAGACAGGCAATAACAGATTCTGACAAGGATGTGGAGAAAGGGTAACTTTCCTACACTGTTGGTGGCCATATAAATTAGTAGCACCAGGATCGACAATAATGTAGAAGTTTCTCAAAACACTAGAAATAGAACTCTCATATTATACAGAAATTCTAATACTGGGTACATATCCAAAAAATGGACATCAATATTTCACAAAGATATCTGCACTTCTGTTTATTGCAGCACTGTTCACAATGGCCAACATATGTAATCAACTTAAATGCCCATCAACAGATGAATGGATGAGAAAAATGTGATACATACACATAATGGAATATCATTCAGCCATAAAAACAAATGAAGTCCTGTCATTTGCAGCAACATGCATGGAACTGGAGGTCATTATGTAAGTGAAACAAGACACAGAAAGACAGATGTTGAATGTTCTCACTCATATTTGGGAGCTAAAGAAGCGGCTCTCATGAAAGTAAATTGGCTGGTTACTAATCTACCACTGGAGAGTGGCAGGGGTAGGAAGAGGAATCAAGAAAAGTTGACTAATGGGTACAAATATACAGTACGATAGAATAAATAAGAGCTATTATAAAAGAGGTTGGTAGGGTAACTATAGTTTACAAGAGTGTATTGGGTATTTCAAAAGCCTAAAAGATAATAGTTCGAATGTTTCTAGTATAAAGAAAAGATTATAGGTGATGGATATCCAAGTACACTGACTTGATCTGTACAAACATATGACTGTATTAAATCATCCCATGTATGCCAAAACTATGTACATTTATTAAGCATCAATAAAAAATTTTAATAAAAGAAACTAAAACAGTTGTTCTCTGAAAGCTCATGTGAAGGGAAAAGACAAGCAATCCAATGAGTGAAAATGAAGTATTTTCAAACTCCAATAGTTGATTAGTATCTAGAATATATAAAGAACTCCTAAAATTCAAACAGTGAAAACAAAATTTAATGAGAAAATTGGCAAAATAAGTGTGTAGATATTTTGACAAAAAGAATGTACAAATAGCAAAGCAGCACATAAAATATGTTTGCATCATTAGCCACTGGGGAAATGTAAATTAAAACCAGTATGAAATATCACAAAACACCTATCAAAATGGCTAAAGTTTAAAAAATGATAATAGTAAGAGAAATAACATCAAGTAGTAGAAAGTTTGCAAATCAACTATATTACTTATGAATAGCGGGTGGGAATATAAAATGATACAACCATTCTGAAAAACAATTTGGTATTTCCTATAAAAACTAAGCATATAACCATAATATGACCCAACAATTATAATTCTGGTCATTGGCCAAAAGATAAATTAAAAAAAAAACCTATGTCCAAACAAAATTTGTACATGAATGTTTATAGTGGCTTCATTTTGAATAAAGACTGGATTCAGCCCAGAAGTCCATCAATAGTGAATAAACACACTAGGTTATAATCATGCCGTAGAATACTAATAAGCAATGAAAAGGAACAAACTTGATACATGTAACAATTTATATGACTCTTCAGGAAATTACGTGGAACACAAAAAAAGTCATTAACCCCAAAAGCTTACACACTGTGTGATTCCATCGACGAAGCACTTTTTGAAAGGAGAAGAGTTTGGAAGTAGAGGGCAGAATAGTGGTCAGCTGGTGACAAGACCAAGGGGCCAAGGAACAGTGAAGGTGGGTGTAGTTTTAAGGGCAACAAAAATGTTTCCAGCTACATAGATGATATAATTGTGTAGAACATCATGTACACATACTGGGTAAATATGAAAAAGGTTGGTGAATTATATCAATGTCAATATCCTGGTTATGATATTATGTTATAATTTTGTAAAATGTTACCGGGGGAAAACAGAGCAAGTGTAACAGGAAGCTGTCTCTATGGTATTTCTTCCAACTTCATATATTTAAAAAGCTAATTCAATGGTGTTGTTTAATCTAGAGTGACAGGAAAAACAGCACTGTTTTGTGACATGATTTCTCTTACATAATTACTAAATAAGAGCATCTAACATAATAGGAGCATCAACCTTTAACTTCAGTAAAATGTGAAAGTTAAATTGGTTCATTCATAATCTTTCCTAAGCAAGAAAAGCTGAGGTAATAGTAGTAGTGTTAAAACGTCCAACATAAAAGGGCAAGTGAACTTGACTCTTTGAGCTGTATTTCAACAAAAGTGAAAATGAGCACTTGTGCCCAGGGAGATGTACCTTCAGTCTCCAGCAGCTCTTGACTACTCACAAGTTTCATGGCCTACTCTGCTGCTTAATGGCAGCTTCAGGGGTGCAGGGCTTCATTTTATGTTCATTCTCACATCAGTTGAGTAGTCTTAGCTCTAAGTAAACTGTTGTCAGGACATCTATATTGTTGCTACATGCCTATTTGATACTATAGTAGTCGCCTCTAGCCATTTAACTGCCTGATTGGACCAACTTATCTCCCTCAAGGTCCAATTACTATCTAACTTAATTCTTTGATACAAACTTGAAGGTGTCCTGAGGAGTCACTCCTCCACTTCATTTTCCCAGGAGTACGCTGATCATAAGTCCTGGAAAGTGAAGGGGCTCAGAAAAGGCCAGCCCAAAATATGCTGTTTTGGCACATGTACTATTTTGAGTTAAAGGCTCTTGAAAACCAGCAGGTGCAAGAAAATCACTCTGACCTTTGCTCTGTTACTTAAAAAGCAGGAGATAGAATTCTCTTGTAAAAGGTGCCCTACTTACATCAGAAGGAATGGAAAGAATTATTATTATTATCAAGGATGGACAGTTGAAACTTGTGAGAAATTGATACAAACAAATCTTGATGGCCTAACCCTTACCTTCCTAGAGACTTCTTCATCCAATTAACTGGCATAACCTAAGCCTCTGTGCCTTGTCACACTTTTACAATGTATTACTCTTTTTCTAATTCAGTATATCAGTGTTCAACTTCAATTTTGTCTTGGTCTTTATTTCTTTATGTTCCCAGGCCACATCAAGTATGTATTAATTAAATTTATATGCTTTTCTCCTGTTGATCTGTTTTATGTCAACTCAATTCTCAGCCCCAATCAAAAAACCCTAGAAAGAGGCAATGTTTTCATCTTCCCCAGGCCGTCCCCGATAGACCTGATTTAAGGTTTGTTTTTTTTTTTTTTTTCTTGGCATAAATACAATTATCTTTCATTTTTTTTAAGTGAAATTCAATAATTTACTCAGGCAATAAACATGATTGAGTTCCTATTATGTGTCAGATACTATGCTGGGTATTCAGGATCCAAGCTAGTTGCAAGGGGGTTACAGTCCAGAGACCATAAAGCCCTTGTGAAGAAAATGCACGCATTATTTTGTATTTACATGTATATAATTTCTTTTCCTCAGATCAGAGAGCCCAACCTGTTACACAGGAACTTGCAGAGCTGAAATGATTGCAAGGAGACTTTGAAATATTACATTTACTCATTATTTTCTAAAGACTTAATAAGTGATAGATGCAAATTTACGTATCTTTCGTTATGTCAAGTAAACAATTAGTGATATGTTCAACTATCTACTCAAATATTCAAATATTTATAAAAGTTATCCTATCTAAATAAATTGCAACTTTACTAATTTCTCTTGGTAGATATTAACAGTAATATGATCCAGTAAAAAGATTTTATATGAATACAAACTATTTCAATATTTAAAAGTAGAATCTCATGTTCTAACAGTAAAAACCACTTCAAATGACTGGCCAATTAAACTGTTAAGATAAATGAGCCTAAGACATAGATTTTAATACAAATGAGTAATTAATTCATATTTTTTTCAAGTTTAAATAATTTTAGACTTTATTTTTAGTGACTTCACTTTTTTATCCTATTTTTTTTCTGTCTCCATTATTAAGCACAATTATTGGCATAAAAGAGGTTTTCAATACCCATTTTTAGACTGCATTCTAGCCCGGGCAATAAAGCAACACTCCCGTTCTCTCTCCCTCTTCCTCTTCCTCTTTCTTCCTCTCCTTCATTCTTTCTTTTCTTTTTTTTTCCTTATTAAAAAAAAATCCTTTCTATTTTTATTGCAGGTTCAGAAAGCACACACATAATTTTGCTACAGGGTAAATTGTGTGTTGCAGAAGATTGGTGTAAAAATATTTTGTCACCCTGGTAGTAAGCATAGTACCCAGTAGGCAGTTTTTTTGATTTGTACCCCAACCTGGAGTAGGCCCCGGTGCCTATTGTTCCCATCTATGTGTTTATGAATACCCAGAATTTAGCTTCCACTTATAAGTGAGAATATGTGATACTCAGTTTTCTGTTTCTGTGTTTATTTGCTTAGGATAATGGCCTCCAGCTACACCCATGTTGCTGCAAAAGACATAATTTCATTCTTTTTATGGCTGCACAGTATTCTGTGGTGTACATGTACCACGTTTTCTTTATCCAGTCCACCACTGTTGGGCCTCTAGGTTGATTCCATGTATTTGCAACTGTGAAGAGTGCTGTAATGAACATATGTGTATGTGACTTTATAGTAGAATGATTTATGTTCCTTTGGGTATATACTCAGTAATGGGCTTGCCGAGTTGAATAGCGGTTCTGTTTGAAGTTCTTTGAGAAACCTGCAAACTACTTTCTACAGTGGCTGAAGTAACTATATGTTCCCGCCAGCAGTTTATAAGCATTCCCCTTTCTCCACAAGTTTGTCAGCATCTATTATTTTTTGACTTTTTAATAACAGCTGCTGTGACTGGTGTGAGATGGTATCTCATTGCGGTCTTATGGTTGTTGGTATGATCAGATAGATCAGATGGTTGTAGGCATGCTGCTTTATTTATGGGTTCTCTAACCTGTTCCACTGGATTATGCTTCTTCATTTTTTAAAGTAATATGGTTTGATTGACAAATCATATGTTGACCATATTCATAATCGTGTGTTTTATTGTAATTTTACAGAATGTGTAATTTTCAAGAACATATATATTAATATATAGCAGAAAAGCTCATACTTGCACTGAGGAAGTGTACTTAACTCTGTGTGTGTGTGTGTGTGTGTGTGTGTGTGTGTAGGATGCTAAATCTCCTCCTAGATGTTTTATTTATTTATGATTAGATTTGTGAATTAGCAATATTAAATATTATAAATAAAAACAGATTTTTTTCTCATCCTAAGTCCAAGTGATATTAGGAAATTGTTCAAAAAGAAACACTTACTATTCATTATTCAACTGAGTTGTATAGAAACTACCAAAACTTTAATGAAGCAAACTAAAAAACTCTAATAATTATTTCTATGTTTTAACAGTAAGTAAACTGTGACCTACTAGCTGGTTGCCTCTTTCTCTCTTTTTTTTTTTTTTTTTTTTTTTGAAATGGTGTCTCAGTGTGTCACCTATGCTGGAGTGCAGTGGTAGGCACAATCTTAGCTTACTGCAAACTCCACCTCCTGGGTTCAAGCGATTCTTGTGGCTCAGCCTCCCTAGCAGTTTAGAATACAGGAATGCACCACGATGCCCAGCTAATTTTTGTATTTTTAGTAGAGACGGGATTTCACCCTGTTTGTCAGAATGATCTCAAACTCCTGACCTCAGGTAATCCGCCTGCCTCGATCTTCCAAAGGGCTGAGCTTACAGGTGTGAGCCACCACGCCTGGCCTGGCTGCCTATTTTATAAATATATTTTTGTACACAACCACATCTGTTTTTAAAGCATTATCATGGCTTCATTCTCACTTTGGCAAAGCAGTTGCAACTTTGGCAAAGTAGAGACCACGTACAGTCTGCCAAATCTAAAATATGTATGTGGCCATTTAGATAGCTGACTCCTGGTTAAAATTATGCTAAAATTCTATATAGAAGCGAAATTTCATGCTCTGTCACTTTATGTTCTTCAGGCTGCAAAGAAGAGACGTTAGAAGCATCTTTTTCTGATGTACATTCACAAGAAGTTGTATGATGTGATTATTGTACCTGACCTGGCCTTTGTTTTACAGGCAGGTGTATGTTTGAAAAAAATGCTCAAACCAGTGTTATGACAGAGATTCATTAAGGAACTCCCAAACCTCATGATATAAATGAGGCGATGTGATTTTTTTTTGGAGGGGGAAGTTGCTTGATACTTTAGCTTTAGGAAACCAGTCTGTCAGTAAGTTCAAACACGTAATCTTGCCAATATGTTCTCTGCAAAATAAAAATAGACTTAGTTTATTTGAAAATTTTATGTTTGGAAATTAAGAAAAATAAGGTAGTGCTACAAATTAGTTTGTGATAAGTTGTATATTTACATGTTTTATAAGAGTCGTTGTTTATCATTGAATACCTAATTGTATATTTATATACTATAAATATAATATGTTAGACATATATATGTGTGTGTGCAAATATAATCCATATATACTTCAAAACAGCTTGAAATGTTTCTTTTTCTTTAATCATTTTTAATAATTTATATGATTAAAGGACTAAGTACAAGTTTTTCATCATACTCACATTAAGTAAAAACTTAATTTTTTAATTTTCTAATTATGAGAGTAATATGTTTTTAAAAGTTGTTAAAAACAAGAATATATATAGTGCCTTGATTTGTTTCCAATATTTTTATTCTGTTTAAAGGTTGTGAAATGTTTAAGTTAATCTTTTGCATCCATTTTCTGTGCTTTACAATTAAACAAGCATTGTTTAAGTTTTAAAATTAACTTCTCATAAAATTATTTTGTGAAAATATAATCCAAAATCATGTACTGATAAAAAACACAATGTGTTTTCAATTATTAGATATTTATTTATTACCAGCTTTTCATTACTCCTATTAATACTGCTCACTGCATTCTTGAAAAAGGCATTCGAATTTTAGGAACCAAGAATTCCTAATTATAATAAGGCAACATGAACAAGTATTTTTCCCTCCACAAATATGTCATTAAAATGCCAGTAAAGATAAAAACTTTCCTCAAAAACACAATGAAATAAATATTTTAATTCTATAATTGTATAGGTTTTGAAAAGAACTAAAATAAGACCATTAAACAGTGGCACATGACTAAAACATGTTGGAGGTAATGACAGTGTTGGCCTTTGAATCAGAGGAAGTTCAAACCAAAATAAAAAGAGAGTTTTAATACATATCAGCTGCATAGCTGAAAATCTCTACCTGATATCAGTCATAGAAAATACTTCGAATACTTCAATAGTCTTCTCCAACCACACCCCCCATCCTATCCCTAGATGGTCTCACCTTCCACCTTCACTTGCCCTTCACTTCCCAGTATATTACATGGCTAGTTTTAAAGGGAAAAGGGCAATAAATATTATCTATCTATCTATCTATCTATCTATCTATCTATCTGTCTATCTATCTTTCCTTTTATGTAATAGCCTAGAAAAGAAAGACTAATATCCTACTTCTATGTACGAAACAGGCGAAATATGTGGAAATACCACATAGGTAGAATGACACTATTTTAAAGACAGAATTTTAGTCAAGCCATATATATCCAAATGCCTTCCAGATTAACATCAAGTAGACAAAACATCAGCACAAAACAAGATTAGGAGTATGACAAATTTGGCCTAGACAAATGTCTTCTTATTCTGGAAAAATTCTGGCTTTAAAGGTATTAACAACAAAATTAGATAACAGAAAGCAGTAAGAGGAATTGTAATTGAAATAGAAGCTAAGAATCATTAACAAAAATGATATTTTCTCAAAAGAGGAGCTCAGGAGAACCTGAGGAAAAACCATTATCAGTGACAATGAATTTCAGTAAGACAACTGTTTGCAAAATTAATATATCCATACATATAAGAATAAATTCCTAGTTCATATAACAAATGAAACTGATTGCAGTAAACAGAATTAGGAAAATTATAAAGAGGTGATAGTTACAAGATTTACATAAAAATATAATATGTATGTACTATTAGGAAGACTCAATATCATAAAAATGTGAGTTATCTTTACACTAATTTATATGTAATACTTATATTAAACAAGTACACATTAACAGGTTCATAGCTGAGGATACCTTTGCTCTTTTAACTACTTCTTATTCCAATAAATCTAAAGACTCATTTCTGGCACTTAGAAAAACATCTCTGGCCAGTACCATGAATTTTTTCTTTAATCCTCAGATAATCAAACAGTTCTCTGTTTAGTTTTACTTCCATAAATAGCCATATGTTAGCAAATAAATTACCCATCTCACTGACATATTTACATTACTTGTGCTGTCTCTGATTTAGATTGGAAATTTCTACCTAGTTATTTAACCATTACGTAAGAACACATACAATGTTTAATAATATCTTTAATATATTATGTTTTTATAATATATAAATATACATTTTAGCATAAACAAAATTGTAGAGGTAGAATTATTTTTCTTAGTTTACATTCAATTTTCAAAAAGACTTAGTCTATATTTTGTAGAGAACGAATTGAAGAGATCGTATATTTCGACGGACAGAGTAATTTTCTGTAAAGCTATTATATTAGTCAGGGTTCTCTAGAGGGACAGAACCAATAGGATAGATGTATATATAAAAGGGAGTGTATTAATGAGTATTGACTCACACGATCACAAGGTGAAGTCCTAGAATAGGCTTTCTACAAGCTGAGGAGCATGGAAGCCAGTCGGAGTACCAAAACCTCCAAAGTAGGGAAGCCAATAGTACAGCCTCCAGTCTGGTCAAAGGTCCAAAATTCTCAAAACTGAAGAACTTGGTGTTTGATGTTCAAGGGTAGGAAGGATCCAGCATGGGAGAAAGTTGGAGATCAGAAGACTCAGGCAGTTTAATCTTTCCACATTCTTCTGCCTGCTTTGCATTTTGGCCTCCTTGGCAGTTGATTAGATTGTGCCCACCCAGATTGAGGCTAGGTCTGGCTTCTCAAGTCCACTGACTCAAATGTTCACCTCCTTTGGCAACACTCTCACAGATGCACCCAGGAACAATACTTTGCATCCTTCAATCCAATCAAGTTGACTCCCAATATTGACCATCACAAGTCTACCCCTTGTTAACTCGAACCCACAGATATCTCCTGAAATCATATATAATCTTCAAATAAAGATAATAATATGGTCATAATTATGCCTAATATAAAATAGCTATCCTTCCTACAACTGAAAATGCACCAATCCCTAATCCAAATGCTATTACATAAATTTAACAACACTTAAATGCTGATATGAACTCAATAAATCTTACGTCACATGATAAAGGAAAAAGGAAATAAAATGAAGATATTTTCTTTGTACAAGTGTATACATGAACAAACATGCTCTAAACAAAATAAAGAGGAAATACTTATGATAATTACAATCCTCATTTCTGCAACTGATCATGTGGTTGTAGCTGGTATTGATAACTACCTTCTACTACCCAGTCTGTATTCCCTTTGCCTTCAGAAAGAATCTCATCAGGTCATGGTTTTTCACCTGGTAGAGTGACCCAAACATTCATTCCTGAAGAGTCTGGGCCATTTGCAGTCCTGTGTGGATTGGGCTGTTATAGTTTCCCATTGACCTTAATCACAGGGCATCGTAAAACTAACAGACACGTAAGGGATCTACTGTATTCCAGGTAAACTCTTCCTTACCTCCACTGTGGAATAGTAGACTAATTTAACCTTGAAATTAAATTAGCCTAATAGTAGACTAATTTAACCAATCACCCTAGCCAACATGGGAACTCCCTCCTTAGCCTGATGACTTATGGATAGGAGGAGCACAAAATGTCCAGGTGGTAATTTTAACTTCCAGTTTAATGGAATCATTGTTGTGTCTCCTAGTGGCAGCATTCTTCCCTCTGGAACTAAGACCTCTAGGTCAGCAGAATGCAATGTCACAGGAACAGGAAGTAAAAATTTTGCTAGTGGGTCATGAGGGGTGAGGGTGAGGGTGCCACTTCCATCTCCACCCCTTGATTCTTGGCCTCCTGAATCCTGGCCATGAGAGAAACAGTATCATATTGGATGCTGACTCAGAGCAAACACAGCCTTCTAGAGAATTTTGCCCCAGCCCTACAAAGTTTTGTCACCTAGTTAGCATTGTAATTGTGACTTTAAAAGGCCATTCCACCAGTCCATCAATCCAGCTGCTTCAGGATGATGGGGAACAGGTAAGACCAATGAATTCCATGAGTATGAGCCCACTACCACACTTCTTTAGCTGTAAAGTGAGTACCTTGGTCAGAGGCAATGCTGTGTGGAATATTATGATGGTGGATAAGGTATTCTGTGAATCCATGGATAGTAGTCTTGGCAGACGCATTGTGTGCAGGATAGGCAAACCCATATCTAGAGTAAATGTCTATTCCAGTGATAACAAATTGTTGCCCTTTCCATGATGGAAGAGGTCCAATATAATTAACTTGCCACCAAGTAGCTGGCTGATTAGCCCAAGGAATGGTGCCATATCATGGGCTCAGTGTTGGTCTCTCCTGCTGGCAAATTGGGCACTTAGCAGCAGCCATAGCCAGGTCGGCCTTGCTGAGTGGGAGACCATGCTGCTGAGCCCATGTGCAACCCCCATCCCTGCCACCATGGCCACTCTTTTCATGGGCCCATTGGGTGATGACAGGGATGGCTGTGGAAACAGATTGAGTGGTGTTCACAGAACAAAGTCATTCTATCCACTTGATTATTAAAATCCTCCTGTGCTGAGGTCACCCATTAGTGAGTAATCAGCAGGGATATAAATATATATTCACAGTTTTTGACTACTCAGAGAATCCATCCACATATCTCTTCCCCAAATTTCTTTGTCACCAATTTGCATCATCAGGCTTCTTTCAAGTCCTTGACCACCTGGCCAAACCATTGGCTACAGTCTACTAATCATCATATAATTGTATATGTGGCCATAAATCTCTAGGGCAGGGGCAAAATGTTGCCTGTCTCTTTGCTAAAGCACAGCAAAAGTCACCTTTACTCTAGTTTCCAACAAGTTCTTCATCTCCGTCTATGATCACCTCGTTTTGGATTTCATTGCTCCATATCATTATCAGCGTTTTGGTCAAAGTCATTCAACAAGTCTCTAGGAAATTCTAAGCTTTTCCACATTTTTCTGCATTTTTCTGAGCTGTTTCAAACTGTTTAAACTTCTGCCTGTTACCCAGATCCAAAGTTACTTCCGTACTTCCAGGTATCTTTATAGAAGATCTCCCCACTGCACCAGTACCAATTTAGCATGTTAATCCATTTTCATGCTGCTGATAACTACATACCTGAGACTGGGTAATTTATAAAGACAAAGTGGTTTAATGGACTCACAGTTTCACGTGGCTGGGGAGGCCTCACCGTCATGGTGAAAGGTAAAAAGCATGTCTTACATGGTGACAGACAAGAGAGAGTAAGAGCCAAGTTAAAGGAGTTTTTGATATTAAACTATCAAATCTCCTGAGACTTATTCACTGCCATGAAAACAGTATGGGGAAACCATTTCCATGATTCAGTTATTCCCACTGGGGTCCTCCACCAACAATTGGGAATTATGGGAGCTATCATTCATGATGAGATTTGGGTGGAGAGACAGCCAAACCTTATCAGCTGTGAAAGTATCAAACAACTTCTTCCAAAAGAATAAAGAACTACATTTGTCTCAAGAGGTCTAGAATTTCCTTAATCATATTGTCTATAACACTGTCTTGGGCATTCGTTTTAAAAACAGACTTGCCTCTAAGCAGCAGCCAGGCTTTATACAGATATGCAACATCTTGTAAGTATAGTGAGATTTATGTTTGTTTTTCTACTTGTATATTTTCTTTCTCATCTCTTTTCATAAACTGCTTCTGGCTCCCTCAGATTTGGGTAAAAGAGGCAGAAAATCATGTTTTTTCATAGTATCCTTTATTCCTTTTATTCATAGTAATATGATTTTTAGTTGGGACCATATCTATGGCTGTTAGATATTTTCTTATCTTGCCCATTATCTTGTCTATCAGAATTGGGATGGAGTCAATCTCCTGGTTATGTTTATAAAAGGAAGAGCATATGCCTCATAGCTGTCTTCCTTTACTCTGTTTTGGGTGTTCTGGATGTGGTAAAGTCATCTTGTGTTAGCATATCAAAAGAAATATCATGAAATAATGAAACTTAAAGAGACTGGGTTCCTGAAGAAATGAAGTCATAATATAAGCTCTCTGGATGGCATATATATTGCTCATTGAGAGAGAAATATGTTTCTGTCTTACTTAACATTCAGTATTTCATCAGGCAAAAGTAAATTTTAACTAATAAGGCGCAGGAGCGTGTGATGAAACAGGGGCAGAGAACTGACCTGACTGTACAGTTATAATAGCCTGTCACAGTCCAAGTCAGGGGCTTATAGGTAAATCTCCCATCCCCCTGGGACAGAGCACCTGGTGGAAGGTGTGCCTGTGAGTGCAGCTTCAGCAGACTGATACGGTTTTGGCTGCTGGCTCTGAAAAAAGCAATGAATCACCCAGCATAGTGCTTGAGCTCTGCTAAGGGACAGACTGCCTTCTCAAGTGGGTCCCTGACCCCCATGCCTCCTAACTGGCAGAGACTGAGGGGTCTTCTGTGGACCCTAGCAGAGGTCAACAGATACCTCATCCAGAAGACTTCTGACTGGCATCGGTCAAGTGCCCCTCTGGGACGAAGCCTCCAGAGGAAGGGACAAGCAGCAAACTTTGTCCAGGCAAACAATGTCTGGACTGAACCTCCAGCAAACTCCAGCAGACCTGCAGCAGTGGGGCCTGAGTGTTAGAAGGAAAACTAACAAACAGAAAGGAATACCATCAACATCAACAAAAAGGATGTCAACGCAAAAGCCCCACCCACAGTCACCAAAATCAAAGACCAAAGGCAGATAAATCCATGAAGTTGCAAATAGCTGAAAATTCCAAAAAACAGAATGTCTCTTCCCCTCCAAAGGATTGCAACTCCACACCAGCAAGGGAATGAAACTGGATGGAGAATGTTTGATGAATTTACAAAATGGGCTTCAGAAGGTAGGTAAGAACAAACTCCTCCCAGCTAAATGAACATGTTCTAATGCCTGGCAAGGAAGCTAAGAATCTTGAAAAATGGTTAGCGGAATTGCTGACTGGAATTACCAGTCTAGAGAAGAACACAAATGACCTGATGGAGCTGAAAAACACAGCATGAGAACTTTGTGAAGCATTCACAAATATCAATAGCCGAACTGATTAAGTAGAAGAAAGGATATCAGAGATTGAAGATCAACTTAATGAAATAAAGCCTGAAGACAAGATTAGAGAAAAAAGAATAAAAAGGAACAAACAAAGTCTCCAAGAAATATGGGACTACGTGAAAAGATCAAACCTACATTTGATTGATGTACCTTAAAATGATGGGGAGAATGGAACCAAGTTGGAAAACACTCTTCAGGATTCCAGGAGAATTTCCCCAACTTAGCAAAACAGGTCAATGTTCAAATTCAGGAAATACAGAGAACACCACAAAGAAACTACTTGAGAAGAGCAAACTCAAGACACATAATTGTTAGATTTGCAAAGGTTTAAATGATGGAAAAAACATTAAGGGTAGCCAGAGAGAAAGATCAGCCCATCAGACTAACAGTAGATCTCTCTGCAGAAACCATACCAGCCAGAAGAGAGTGGGGACCAATATTCAACATTCTTAAAAAAATAATTTTCAACCTAGAATTTCATATCTAGCCAAACAAAGCATCATAAGTGAAGGCGGAATACAATCCTTTACAGACAAGCAAATGCTGAGAGATTTTGTCACCACCAGGCTTGCCTTACAAGACCTCCTGAAGGAAGCAGTACATATGGAAAGGAACAAGTACCAGCCACTGCAAAAACATACCAAATTGAAAAGACCATTGACACTATGAAGCAACTGTATCAGCTAATGGGCAAAATAACCAGCTAGCATCATAATGACTGTAACAAATTCACATAGAACAATATTAAACTTAAATGTAAATGAGATAAATGACCCAATTAAAAGACACATATTGGCACAATGGATAAGGAGTCAAGACCCATTTGTGTGCTGTATTCAATAGACGCATCTCATGCGCAAAGACACATCGAGGTTCAAAATAAATGGATGGAGGAATATTTACCAAGCCAATGAAAAGAAAAGAAAAGAAAACAAACAAACAAACAAACAAAAAACAAAATGAAAAACGGCAGTTGCAATTCTAGTCCCTGATGAAACAGACTTTAAGCCAACAAAGATAAAAAAATAAAAGACAAAGAAGGGCACTATAAAATGATAAAGGGATCAATGCAACAAGAAGAGCTAACTATCCTAAATATATATGCATCCAATACGGGAGCACCCAGATTCATAAAGCAAGTTCTTAGAAACCTAAAAAGAGACTTAGACTCCCATATAATAATAGTGGAAGACTTTAACACCTCACTGTCAATATTAGACAGATCAACGAGACAGAAAATTAACAAGAATATTCAGGACTTGATCTCAGCTCTGGACTAAGTGGAGCTCATAGACATCTACAGAAATCTCCACCCAAATCAACAGAATATACATTCTTCTCAGCATCACATTGTGCTTACTCTAAAATTGACCACATAATTGTAAGTATAATCTCTGTTAATACCCTTTAGATATGGAAGATTCCCCAATATTGATTTGTTCTCTTGTAGGACATTTTTACAGATCTGAGGAAGTTTTCTCAATACAGCATTCCAACTTCTCTTGAGGCAGTCAAATACCAATCTTTTTGGCTGAGTACTTTTGAATTTCTCTTTAGAAACTGTATATAACTGCACACCTGTAGAATCTTTCTGCCAAGGTCATTTTGTCCTGGCAAAATCCTCTTGAGTGGATTTTTGTCCACTAGAAAAAGGAACCTATTTCCTGTTGTTGGTGAAAGTCATTCTTCCTTTTGATGGAGTCAGCTCTCTTTGTTATTTAAGCATATAAGTGGCTCTGACCACAGCCCTTCATCCTAGTATACTCAGAAATCAGCTACATATATGTCATTTTACCACCCCAATTAAAGGAATACTTGACAATATCAATGGATAGTTCTCTTAACCATTGCTCACATTGACTTGAAGTGACAAGTAAATGTCCTCTTTCTAAATTTATTAAAAGGACAGAATGTAAACGTGTATTTGTTTTGAAATAAATTTTACTTCCTAGTACATTTTTTCTCCTATATGCTTTAACATAACTTTTTTTTTTTTTTTTGGACAGAGTCTTTTACTGTCACCTGGGCTGAAGTGCAGTGGTAGCATCTCAGCTCACTGCAAACTCCTCTCCCAGGCTCAAGTGATTCTCCTGCCTCAGCCTCCAGAGTAGCTGTGATTAGAGGTGCCTGCCATCACGCCCAGCTAGATTTTTTTTTGTATTTTTAGTACAGACGAGGTTTCACTATGTTGGCCAGGCTGGTCTTGAACTCCTGACCTCATGATCTGCCTGCTTCCGACTCCCAAAGTGCTGGGATTACAGGTGTGAGTAACCTTGCCAAGCCTAACGTAACTTTTTACCAACCACTATGGTAGGAGATAGGCTAAGAATCCCTCTAGGTTCTAGGTCCATCCATTGACCTATGACTACAAATTCTGCAAGAAAAGGTGGTAATTGATCAAGGAAACCATTTTCAATACCTTGATTTTCCATTTTCTATTGGCTTTATAGATAAAATGAGTGTCATGCTTGTTGGCTCTCTTATCTTGATCTTAGGAATACTGTGTCACTTTGACTATCTCTACAGCACTCTCCAATTTACCACTCCAACCTTAATCTCATTAAAAGAACTTCAGTTATCTTGCTTGTCATAGTCCAGTACTGCGTCCTACCCCTTATTATTTTTGATTTCAAGTTCCCATTGCAGTCTGGGAGCTTGGATGTTTTACTGCCAATCTTATTTTTAACTTTGACCTGCGAAAGATTACCACCACTGAGCTCTCCAGCAATTACAGTTCTACTTTTATCTTGAATTTCTTGTGGAACTTTATATTCTAATGTATTGATCAGCAACCTCACCCCAGACTCATGGGAAAATCCAAAAACAAAAATTCAACTAATGAAAATGAATACACAACCTATCAAAATCTGTGGGATGTAGAAACAGTAAGACTAAGGTGATAAAATATACCATTAAAGGAAAATATTGGAAAAGAAAAATGATATAAAGGTAATAATCTATATTTTAGTGAAGTTCATTATTACCCATCTTTGGGTAATTGCTTACTTCTGTAAATTTCAGAAGCTTAATAAGCTTACTTCTGTCAATTTCATCTGCGCCCTTGCTGGAGACACGTGGCAACCTTTTGGTGAAGAGGCACTCTGACTTTTTGAGTTTCCAGAATTTTTGCATTGATTCTTTCTCATCTTCATGGGTTATCTATCTTTGATTTTTGAGGCTGGTAACTTTTAGATGGGGCTTATTTGGTGCCTTTTTTGTTGATGTTGTGTTCTGTTTGTTTTTATTTTTAGCAGACCCCTCTTCTATGGGGCTGCTGCAGTTTGCCTGCAGTTCACTCCAGGCCCTATTCGCCTTGTTCCCTCCCCTCCCTGGAGTTATCGCCAGTGGAGACTGCAGACAGCAAAGATGTCAGGTTGCTTTTTTCTCTGGGAGCTCTGTCCCAGAGGGGCACTGGCCTGATGCTGGCTGAAACA
Organism: Sapajus apella; assembly: GCF_009761245.1. Taxonomy (NCBI): domain Eukaryota; kingdom Metazoa; phylum Chordata; class Mammalia; order Primates; family Cebidae; genus Sapajus; species Sapajus apella. The sequence continues at coordinate 5,359,087 of NW_022436967.1, forward strand.
GTCCTGTATGAGGTGTCTGGAGACTCCTGTTGAGAGGTCTCAGTCAGGAAAAGCAGAGTTAAAGACCTGCTTAAATAAGCAGTGTGTCTGTCCCTTGACAGGGTGAGTGTGCTGCTGCACTGGGGAGAATCACCCTCATCTGGACTGCCCTGACCCTTTAGAGCCGGATGGCAGAAAAGACTTAAGGTCCTTGATGCAGGATAACACAGCCGGCCCCTTTCTGGGGGCTCCTCTCAGTGTTTTGTCCACAAATTCCTTCCTGGGCTGCTGAGGTTCCCCACAGGGAGGCTCTGCTCACTGAGGAGCAGTTGATCTGATCCTACCCTCTCTCGCTGGTGTCTGCAGCAAGGGAAAGCCCCAACAATGATGGGGGTCATCCCTCTCCCTGGGCAACTCTGTCTTCTTAGGCAGATTCTCCCTGGCTGCACTGGGTGTGGGGTGGGGTCTAAGACAGTGGGTTTTGGCATGTGGAGGTCTGTGGGTATAGGCCACTTGGCTCCCTGGCTTCAGCCTCCTCCTTAGAAGAGTAGAGGGATCTCCTGCCTCAACAGATTTCCCAGAGCCGAGTATGCTAACATTCCTGTGACACATTGCCTGCTCAAAGCAGCTGCCCGCTCAAGCAGCAGCTGTGATTCTCCACAGCTTTCTGCTTGGACCCAAAGGCTCTGGTAGCCTGGTCTGGGAGGGATCCTACAGATCAGAAGGTTGCAAGGATCCCTGGGAAAAGCCTGGCTTTCAGGGAGGGGAAGTACAGTCCTTCACTGTCTCCCTTGGCCAGGGGAGAGAGCTCTCTTTGTTGTGTGTAGCTCCTGGGTGGGCTTTTGCTCCACCCTGCTTTTGCTGTCTATCCAGGGGTCACACCCACCACCTAGTCAGTCCCAATTAGAGACTTTGGTACCTCAATTGAGGATGCAGAGTGCACTCGCAGTTTTTGTCTTCGGTGGGAGCTGCTGAGCAGAGCTGCTTCTATTTGACCATCTTGGCTCCACCCCCTCCTTTTTTCTTAATATCAGGAAAAAGGGAAGAGCTATTTAACATCCTACTGTAAATTTCTAGCTTTTGAAATAAAACAAATAAATAAAATTTACACATATTTAAAAGGAAGATAGAAAAAGAATCTTTGTCTGTAGGTAACGTGGTTTTCTCTGGAGAAACCTCTGTCTCCACCACAGTGGGTCCAAAAAAGTCCTGGAACTAATAAGTAAATATGATAATGATACAGGATATAGGGTTACTAAACAGCATCAATTACTTTTCTGTATGCCAGCAATAAACAGTTGAAATTTGAGAGTTAAGTAAAAATTACCATTTACCATAGTATAAGAAAAAGAAAATCTTAGATATAAATTTAATAAAATATATACAAGCTATATATGAGGAAAACTACCAAACTCTGATTAAAGAAATAAAATATCTAAGTTAATAGGGAGATATTCTGTGTTGATATATTGGAAAGCTCAATATTGTTCAGATATCAATTCTTTTCAGTTTGATTTGGAGATTCAACACTGTCCTTATCAAGACCACATAATGGTATTTTGTAACTATGAACAAAATGATTTAAAGTTAATATAAAAAGGCAAAGATCTAGAAGAATGAACACAATACTGAAGAAGTGCAAAGTTGGTGGACTTATATCACCTTATTTTTAAAACTTACTATAAAGCTAATTGTGACAGTATAATATTGTAAAAGGAACAGATACATAGATGAAAGAGAATAGAAAGCTCTAGAATAGAAATAGGCCTAATCAGTAAAGACAGCTGAGTTTTGACAAAATACCAAGGAACAATTGGAAATCCATACGTGAAATATTAACCTAGACATAGGTCTTACCCTTTTTACAAAAATTACATCCAAATGGATCATAAATTATATGTTAACCCCAAAACTAAAAAACTTTTGAAGAAATACAAAGGAGAACATATAGGTGTGACTTTAAGTTTGGTCTTAAGTTTTTAATTACAACATAAAAGCATAGTACATTAAAGAAAAATAAATACATTTAACTTCATTAAAATTAAAACTTCTGCTCTGCAAAATTATGTTAGTAGAATTTAAAAAGTAAACTTGGAGAAAAATATTCGCAAAACAAATACCTAATTAAGGGCTTGTATCATATATATATATATATATATATATATATATATATAACACTTAAAATTTTACAATAAAGAAAAGAATAACCCAAATAAGAAATGAAGGTCTGATCAGTCACCTCACCAAAAAAAAGATATATACATTCAAATAAGCACATGAAAAATGCTCATTTATTATTAAAGGATTGAAGTTGAGACACTGAAATATCACTACATACTTGTTAATATGGCTCAAATAAAAACATTGATAATACCAATTGCTGCTGAGGAAGTGGATCAATGGGGAATTTTATTATTATTGTTGAAAATACAATTATGGTCGCCTTTTTGGATAGCAGTTTTGCAGTTTCACATAATACTTAACAATTTTGGTTCTAGGTATTTACCCACACGATTTAAAATGTTATGCACATAAGTGTTTCTTTATAACAGCATTTTTGCCAAAATCTGAAAGTAACCAAGAAGTCTTTCGAAGAAGTAAATGAATGGGTGAACCAACTGTGATACATGCAAACAATGAAATATTACTCAATGATAAAAAGAAATGAGTTCACAAGCCACAAAAGTACATGGATCAATCTTTTTATTATATTATATTATATTTTATAAGTTCTGGGATACCCTGTGTAGGATATGCAGGTTTGTTACATAGGTAAATGTGATGCCATGTTGGTTTGCTGCACCTATCAACCCATCACCTAGGTATTAAGCCCTGCATGCACTAGATATTTTTCCTGATGCTTTCTCTTTCCCTATCCTCCCCCAACAACTCCCATTGTGTGTCGTTCCTCCTCCCTGGGTGCATGTGTTCTCATTGTTCAGCTCACATTTATAAGTGAGAATATGTAGTATTAGATTTCCTGTTCCTATTTTAATTTTCTTAGAATAACGGCTTCCAGCTTGATCAATGTCCCTGCAAAGACATTATCTCATTCCTTTTTATGGCTGCAAAGTATTTCATGGTGTATATGTACCATGTTTTCTTTATCCAGTCAATCATTGATGGGCATTTGGGTTGATTGCATGTCTTTGCTATTGTGAATAGTGCTGCATTGAACATACACATGCATGTAGCTTTATAATAGAATGATTTATATTCCTTTGTGTAAATATCCATTAATATGATTGTTGTGTCAAACAGTATTACTGGTTATAGCTTTCTGAGAAATTGCCATACTCCCTTCCACAATGGTTAATTAGATTCCCACCAACAGTGCAAAAGCATTCATATTTCTCCACAGCCTTTCCAGCGTATTTTGTTTCTTAACTTTTTAATAGTGCCATTCTGACTGGTGTGAGATGGTATTTCATTGTGGTTTTGATTTGCATTTCTCTAATAATCAGTGATGTTGAGTATTTTAAAAATACGTTTCTTGGCAGCATAAATGTTTTCTTTTGAGAAGTGTCTATTAATATCCTTTGGTCACTTTTTTAATGGGATTCTTTGTTTTGTTCTTGTAAACTTGTTTGAGTTCTTCATAGATTCTGGATATTAGACCTTTGTCAGATGGGTAGATTTTTAAAAGTTTCTCCCATTATGTAGATTGTTAAAAGTTTCTCCCATTATGTAGGTTGTCTGCTTACGCTGATAATAGTTTCTTTTGCTGTGCTGAAGCTTTTTAGCTTCATTAGATCCCATTTGTCAATTTTGGCTGTTGTTGCTATTGTTTTTGACATTTTTGCCCATGTCTATGTCCTGAATGGTACTGCCTAAATTTTCTTTTAGGATTTTTATGGTTTTAGGTTTTATATGTAAGTCTTTAATCCATCTTGAGTTAATTTTTGTTTAAGTCATAAGGAAGGGATCCAGATTTTCTGCATATGGCTAGCCAGTTTTCCCAACACTATTTATTAAATAGGGAATCCTTTCCCAATTACTTGGTTTTGTCAGGTTTGTTGAAGAGTAGATGGTTCTAGATGTGTGGTCTTTTTTCTGTGTTCTCTAGGCAGTTCCATTAATCTATGTATCTGTTTTTAGTACATAGACGAATCTTATATGCATATTAGTAAGTGGAAAAAGCCAATCTGAAAGGGCTACATACTGTCATTACAAACATATAATGTTTTACAAGATTTAATGTACATTATAATGACTATAAGTAATAATACTGCATGCTTGAAATTTTCCTAAAAAGCATGTCTTAATCATTCTCATTATACACGTACACACACGCACACACATACACACACACACAAAATGCTAACGATGTTAGATGATGGATATTTTAATTCATGAATTGAATTAAATGAGTTGAATCTGAAATACTAAAGTCAGAAGAAACTGAATAAGCATGCATTCTAACTGGTTGATAAAGTTGTATCCATGGGGATATGGCTTAACAATTCTTATACTGCTATATATGTATACCAGAATTTAACACTTAAAAAATAGATTGCAGGTGGTAGGAGCCAGGTTTCCCACTGATGAAGTTTACAGATAAGTAAGAGGGTAATGAATTAAGAGTTGAAGACATTAGTATGAACTCATTTTTTAGCTTAATGTAGATATAGACGATTACATATTAAAATTTTTATCAATATGTATATATACAAAAGTTAGTAAGCATATATTTTCTTTTTTTGTCAGCTGAGATGGCCTAGAATAATAAGAGCTCAATCACAACACATAGAGCTAACACCCAGAATTTGGCTAATAATATCATTCTCCTGTTAAAAGGAATCACAGCTCCATAATAAAATGACTTCTTCTAGGACTGGGATAGGAAATACACAAAATAAGGCTGGAGTGTCATTCAGCTTCAGAAATTAAAGAACTACTCAAAAACAATAGCGAAAATGAAACACAAAGAAAAAATAAAAACCCAAAAATAGGATTATGTCAAAAGAAGCAGGGCCAACAGAGGGAGCGTCCAATTGCAAATCCTGGGACAATTTGAATGACAAATTTTTTTTAAAAAGCAGTATTATAACCTAAAGTATAAAATAAATATTCATGAGTCCATACTGACATGAATAAATGACTGCATAAAATAATAAATGGAGAAGAAGAGACAAATCCTTTTGTGGAGAACTTCCAATAATTTCTGTAAATGCTCTGATCTCAAAATGTAGGAGCATAACTTTTTACCGTTTACATAGTCTGTGCTTAATGACTTTCTTCTATTGAGTGCAGTATGAAAAGGTTGAAAAAAAGAGTAAATTTACCTTAGAAAAATCTGAAAAATACTATTTTAGCCATATGATCAAGCTCATCGTCAACAGTGATAAGTCATATTCATAGGACATACGTTTGATAGGACATAATGAAAATGTCACCTTTTGTGGTCTTCCTATCAAAAACCTATAACCCCAGTTTAATCGTGAAGAGGAGAACATCATAGAAATACCACTGAAGGCCATTTTGCAAAAAGTGACCTGTACTCTTCAAAACTGTCAAGATCATCAAAAACAAGGAATGTCTTAGACATTGTTAAGCAAAGAGGAGCCTTAGGAGACATGAATGCTAAATGTATTGTGGTATCCTGAATGGGATTCTGAAGCAGAAAAATAAAATTAGGTAGAAATGAAAGAAATAGGAGTAAAGAGTGAATTTAAGTTAATAATAAATATTAGTTCATTAATTATAAAAAATGACTATACTTATGTAAGACGTTAATAGGAGAAATTGGGTATGAAACATTTTAAAACCTGTTCTATTTTTATAACTTATTGGTAAATTTAAACTGCTCTAAAAAGTTTATTTTTAAAGTAACATAAAACAAATCTCTATATGTAACGTTATAAAAAAATCTTCAAATTAAGTGAAAAAAAGCAAACATTAATACTGTATAAAGTATATTGTATTTGTGTGGTAAATATTATATATATGTATATATGTATAACATTCAAAGACTATATCTGGATACACCCACAGAAACTGAGAAAATTGGTCATCACTGGAACAGGAAAGAGAGATTTACTTATTACCATGCATGCTTTTATGCTGCTAGGATTCTGAATCTTGCATATATAGTACTTAAACCAAAAATAAATTAAATAATAAAGAGCAAACATGACCTATGTAAAAATAGAATCATATGAAGGTGCTTATATCTGAAAATTCAGAAGAAAATGCTCATCTTGAGGCTGGCTTCCCAGAAGGAGAGCCTGAAATTTACCAGAAAGTTTGCCAGGAGAGTAAGTAGGTATTTAGGGATATATTAAAAGTAATGGCAAAAACCACAGTTACTTTTGCACCAACCTAATAAATGAAAAAGGAAGAAGCTAAGCAAAGAGTGAACTGCAGGCAATACCCCATCCTCCACCTTCTCTTTCAGTAGAGCTTTGGTTTGAATATTAAGGCTCGGGATGTGTTTAAACTCCAGTTAAAGGAAGTGGCTTTATTCATCTCAACCAGTTAGTGGCTAACTCTTTGCTGTCTTCCTTCACCCAAGTGATGTGAATTCCTAGAGACTTCTCTCTGAAAATCAGGTTAAATAATTTGAGACGGTCACCTGAAAATAATTCTATCTGAGACTCATGTGAAGCAAGCACCCAGAAGCTAGAGGCATGTACAAAAATATAAAAGGAATTAGTGGGAATTTGGGAATAGAACTGGTATTATCTGTTATAAATCTGTATAAAAATAGTTTCACATAGATAGAAGTATAACATCTGCACTTAGTTTCTTCAAGGGTGGGCTATATAAGAAGAGAGTAGACTCGGATTGCAGCTGAGAAAAACATTGTATAAAATTTTCACAAGATTTAGAAAAAGTCAAAATAGTTGCTATTGTATAATTCAATCAGTGAAGTATAGGAAAAACTCAGAAATATTCTTTAATTTAAAAATAAATCCAAGATAATTATTATGGAGAAGATGCATGTTGTAATATAATCTTTGACAGAGTGAGTATTTCTTAGCTCAAAAGATACAAACTGCATTCTATCAAGAAAAATAAAACCTATATTTGTCTACAATGCATGTAATTAAAAAACAGATAAAATTAAAGGCATGTAATAATCCAGAAGATTATAGTGCTTTTCTTTTCCTCTCTTTTTCTTTTCTTTTGTTTTTTGTTTTTTTTTTTTTGGTTCATGTTTACAGAACTTTGCAGCTTTTTATGGAAGGAAATTTTAGACAGAACCTAAACATATATAGACTTATTAGTAAGTCAAAGACAACTTCTATAGAATAATGAACAACTGTTATAAGCAGTTTTCGCTTTCTCATCACATGCATGTCATATAAAAAATCCAGACAGATTTTCTGAAATCTAGGTGGAGAAATATGAAAGAAGGAAAAAAAAATCCAGAGAGAAATAAAAAATAACCTTCTCAATATTACCAGTATTCAAATAAATACAGATTAATTCAATGATAGCTGCTACTTTTGTTGGTCAAATTGGTAAGTAAATCTTAATAATACCTGAATCCATGTGGCTCTAATATTCCACATCCAACTGAGAATGTCAACAGTGTAACTGGTAACAATGTTTATGATAGAAATTTGTTAATATTTACCAAATGCTTTACTAGTAAGTATCAGAATGTGGCGATGAAATAAGAGCCTTAAAATAATGACTGTTAAACCCTCTCTCTATATGAAGAAATCCTAAATTTAGAGTTTCCTTCCCTCATACCTCAAATTACTTTTGAAATAGAATTAGTGATTATACATTTCTAAAGAGAACAAAATCTGGAAGTTACTATTAAAGCTTTAGATAGGAAATAGATTACAATCTTAAAAACAAATTCAAGAAATGTAAAGTATGGAAAAGTCTATTTGATCACATTTTTACATATCTGTCAATAAATATGATATCATACATTCAATATCAATGTTTCCCAAGGTTTCATAATGTTAAATTAACAAACGAACACTTTATAGAAGAGTGGGAGAAACAATAGGCCAAAATATCTGAGTCTATGTCAGCTCCTGTCACTATCCATCTGACTTTAGGCAAGTGTTTAACCACAAAAGCTAGTGCTCACATTATTTCTTGACATAATTGCATATACTCTGGCCACATTTAACATATAAGGTATCTAAGTAATGAATATAATAGACCCGCATTAACAAAGGGATCTATTTTGGTCATAAAATATTTTCCTTTTATTCTCTGATAGTTCCATCGTGTTTATTTATTTTATATATATATTGAGTTGGAGTTTTGCTCTTGTTGCCCAGGCTCGAGTGTGATGGCACAATCTTGGTTCACTGCAACCTCCGTCTCCTGGGTTCAAGCAATTCTCCTGCCTCAGCCTCCCCAGTATCTGGGACGACAGGCGCGTGCCACCACACCCAGCTAATTTTTGTATTTTTAGTAGAGACAGGGTTTCACCATGTTGACCAGGATGGTCTTGATCTATTGACCTCGTGATCTGCCCACCTCGGCCTCCCAAAGTGCTGGGATTACAGGCATGAGCCACCCCTCCTGGCCTATTTTTTTGTTTGACTTATTGAATCACAAAATGCGCAAATTAAGGATGCCTTTTCCATGCAAGCCTTTGGTAATATTGATGATACATCTTTCTATTTCTGTCTATTATTCACGTTCATGTAATTTTCCTCACAATTTTCAATCTCCTTTTAATTTCCAAAGACTTGCTATCATTGAAGACAATCTTGATGTCAGTTACTCGTGAAACTTTCTCTGACTATGCCTGCTTACATGCCAAACCAAGCCACTAAACATCAATCATTATTTGTGTTATTAATTGCATTTTCATGTATTAGTGGTTTTTCTCCTTAACTTCAGGTTAAACTGCATGAAGTCAGCTATTTGGGCATCATTCCATCCTTCTTCATCTTTTCAAAGTGCTTTGCATAGCAAACATTCTATAAAATTACAATTTTGAATGAGACAGTGTGCAATCTGAAAGGGATGAGATGGACACTAGTGACAGGAACCAGAGAGAAGATAGTCATGATGTTTGTTTAATGTGTTATATCTTCCAAATGTTTTGAAATTCATCTTTCTAAATCACAGATCTGTTCAAGTTACTATTTAAATTCAACATGCCCTGACCACCAAAATGACAAACTTTACAACAAAGGATGTCTTCAAGAGCATTCTTTCAAACATGAATAACAAAGATTGATATCATTAATTTTAAAAATCTGGGTATTAAATATAATAATCAATGTATACTTCTTTATACAGAGTCCATCACATAATAATTGTTCAGTAAGTATTGTAACTTAGGTGTCATTATCAAATATTTCTAATATATGAAATATTTAGAAATAGAACAAAGTGAAAACTTTTAAATTTAACATAAAATTATTTTTTCTTGGCATTAGCTAATTATGAGTGTATTTCTACCTGAACACCTCCAGATAAATTTTTTTAAATAAAATCATATGAATATTTGAACACATAGATCTATCTGCTTGTGAAATAGCATATATTTCAGTATTTGTCATCACAGTTAATAATATAACTTATTAGTATGTTTTAAAATAGTCTTGAAGTGATCATCATTTGAAATACCACTGCATAATATGGAAAGTCAAATATAGATTTAAAATCCTGATGTAACTTCATCACTTTAAATATAAGATAGTGAGGCATCTTTGTATTTTTCCATTGCCAAACTTTAATATCTGCAGAATGTATTGCCAGCATCCTGTTCTAACAGGCAAGAAATCTTAGAATTATCTTTTGATCTCTCACCCTGCTTTCCCATCTATTCCAACCATAAAAACTGCTGCTTTTTCATTTAGTTGCCTCAAAAATTTATTTGTCTCTTTTTTTATTTTTTTCCAGCCAAATATGACCTGGACTTTGAATAAATATACATTTTCAGAATCAATATATTTTTAACATCTAAACCTCAGATTATATAGATCAAGGTGGAGAATTTATCTGTGGATTTCTTCATAAAATTTCACAAGCAATCATTTCTGTTAGACTTTAATATTTCTCCATTAGATTAGTCTATGTCATTCCATCTTTTTAATACTTCCTTTTGTTATATAAACTAGTCATACATTGCATATATTATTTCAAACTGCCCATGTTCTTTAAATAGATTCTAATCACCATGTGTGACATATTTTCAAATCACACAAGATGAATACCTGGTTAGATAAACAGAATGAGGTACACACATATGAAAATATTATTTACAAAATCTTTGGACTAGAATTAAAAGTAGGCTGGGTATGGTAGACAATATGTGAAATATTAGGGGAAAGAGATTAGGCTACGTATATCAATAAGAATATACTGAACAAAATGAGTATTAAGCCAGAAATGCAAAATGAAGTATTGTCTACCTGGTAGGAAGGCAGAATATTTTATGATTGTTTTAAATTCAAAAATATTTAAATGGCTAACTCCAAAATGGATCTAAGCCCTGAGATTTAATGTTCTATGAGGGTTTAACAGATATAGGCACACATTTGTAGATACATTAGTATTTTCATATTTAAACATTTTGAGTTCAATATGATTTGGAAAACATGCATCCTTTTCTCTAATTGGTAAAAAGTTTCTCTGAGGAATATATTTTAATAATAGTATAATGATACAATAAGATGAAGATCTCATTAACACTGAGTTGGAGTTTGCTATATCACAATACTCCCTGAAGATTTCTACTTTGATCTCTTTTTCTTATTTCAATTAAATAATAAAAAAGTTATAATCATAGTCGCATGAATTAACATGTTGTGTCTCCAGGAAATATAAAAATACATTGCCTTGTTATAGGATTTTTCAAATGCTCAAGCCCTTTCCTTAAAAATCAGTGTGTAGCAGATAATTTTTGACAAGAGTGTACACTTACATAACTACCAGCCCAATCAAGACCTAGAAAACTACCACCTACCAGAAAATTTCCTTATGTTTCTTTTTACAATTCAACTATCATAATTACATAATGTCTAATCCAGGAAACAACTGATCTGATTTGATTCAGCGTAGATTATTTTTTCCTCTTCTAGAATTTATTTTAAAAATGATTCATACAGTATGCTTTGTATGGACTCTTGCATTCAGCATAATTTTTATTTAATTCTTCTATTGCCCAAGCTGGCCATGAATTCTTGGCCTCAAGCAATCTTCCTGCCTCTGCCTTCCAAAGTGTTGGGATTATAAGTGTGAACCTCTGTGCCTGTCCTTAAACTATTCTTACAATTTTATATCATTAAAATAAGTATAATTTTTGTTTTGAGATTACAAAAAATAAAAAAAACTTGGATTGTATGGTTTTTGCAATATGATGACAACTTCAATTATCCACTGAAAATAGCTGCTACTGATGCTTATTTTGTCATTTGTGTATTTGAGAGATTATTTTCAAAAAATTTTCTACTTTATATTAGAAAGCAAGATTCTTATTGTTTTGTTATTTGAAAATGCTTGCATATTTAATTTATGGAAAGTTAATATGATTATGTTCTATTATATTAATACTGTTGAATTGATTGTATATCATTATATATGTTCCTATTTAAGATACAGTTAAAATGAATACATTTTGGTGTTGAAATTGGTTATCATATCAAATATTAATGCTTTTTATATTTTTATTGTTAAAGAATACTCTAAAATGTTTAGATATTTGGCATCTTTATGTTATGAGCAAGAAGAAGAAAAACTGCAACTGAATTTGAAAATTTTATCATGGTTATTTAGATCTGACTCTTTAGCTAAGGATAACATTATTATGTCACCTGACATAAATTATTGCTAGCATTATAACATTTTACCTTTGCTTTAATTGAATGTGGAGCTTCCTCAGGTATACTTTAGTAAGTATAATAAAATACAGTAATACTTTAGGTGAGCCAAAAATGGAACTTAGATACAATTGAATTTATTACTCAAATAATCATTATGTAAAGAAAGAGTTAAATAAGCATTCTTTTCAAAATTTGAAACACTTAAATATCCAGTTGCACGATATTATTATACTTCTTATAAATTTGCAGCTTTTCAATTAAACATAAGTATAATTTATCAAATATAGTATTATAGGATGTAAAGCTTTTCAAACAAAAAGAGGCCTTGAGATCATTATGTCTAATAATTTTACATGGGAAGGGAAAAGACTGAAATATTATTTTTGTTAATTTGCCAAAGATCACCCAACAACTTAGCTGCAGAGTTGAGCGTGATTCTCGTGATAGGCACAGAAATATTCAAATTCCGAAACACTTAGTAAATGTATTATTTTACCTCAAATTATTTTATTATGCAAATATTTTATATTCTCTTTCTCAGTTTTTTAGTAGGTAACAGTTTCACATGTATGTGAATTTAAAAAAATGTATACCACAAAACCATTATCATGACTTCATAGATAGAAAAAAAGTCACATCTATTTTATAAAAGTGGACATAAAATTTTTTAGGTTTTGTTTTATAAAATTAATTCAGAAAGAAAATAAGTGGAATATTTATTCATTTCAGTTGGCTAAGTATTTTCCTTCATCTTTATTTAATGACTTTATTTTAAAAGATTAATTTAAAAATAATACCTTAATGCCATATTGATCTTCATAGTGAGTATAACAACTATCACACCAAGGAATTGCAGTATGGAGTACCTATAGTTTAGAATTATTTTAAAAGTAAAAAATTTATGTACATTTAGCCACCAGATATTTACATTTGATTTATTTTGTTTTAAGATGGTTGAATACGGCAGATGGATAATTTGTTGAACCGATATTTTTCATCATATAGACATGGCTTGTGAAGTTGAAAATAAATTTGATTTTCACCATCTGCACATAGATTTTTTTCTTGCATATTTAGCACAATGTGACATCTAATTTGGTTACTGAAGTTGCTCTTCATATTTCTAAAGGCAAAGAATTATGATTTATTTAAATATTCTATACCATATAGCATTATTCACTTTTGCAAAGTAGCCTTAAGTATGAAGAATTGAAAATGTTTTTCACATTAAAAGCCAATTATGTGTGTTTTACACTTATTCAAAAATATTAAGACTAGAATGAGTCTAGCCCCCACCAAACAAAAAGTCAATACAAAAGTATTTACCTGGATATTAAAATATAATAATGTCACACAAAAGGGAAATACCATTTCTGCTACACTGTCTCTACCTTGTATTTCAAAATAATATATTTTAAAAATTAATTTCCAATTTTATCTTTTTACTTCTTATAGAACTTGAAAGAAAAAACACAAGTCTATGGTTCAAAGAGTCAAATTACATTTTTTGTGGTATGATTCACACTATCACTTTAAAGAAGTTATGTGACAAAAATGGAGCCAGCATTTAAATGATTCATATCAAAAGAATTTCCCAATTTTGTAAATACTTGCTTTTTTGTACATATGGAAGAGAATTATATAAAATGTGTATGTGTGTGAAAAGTTTTATTTTTACTTAGGCTGTGTATTTGTATTAGTCAAGCAGATTCCAGGAGAGTTAAATATCACAGTGGTTTATGAAGAATATGACTTCGTGAATTCATCATTGCTATCATGCCATACCATTAATGGTGAAAGGAAATATTTCCATGATACAGTAAATAATTTTTTATTTTATGAGAGTACTTGAAAATATTTTGTAAACCAGATGCATAAAATATGTTATATGTTAAACTTTATTTCCCAATACTCCAATTTGAAACAACCAAGATATGGTATAATGAGTTACCAAAAAGCCTTATGCTACAGTAAATAAACACTGGGGCTTGGAGTCAGACAGAACAGCTGATATACAGCTTGGCTGCTTTCCTTATTATTTACATTACTTTGTGAAAGTTACAAAAATCTGTAGCATTTCCATATCAAAAAATTCTGAAAAATAATAAAACCAATCCCAGAATTATTTTGAGCATGTGTAAAATGGCAAAATACCTAGCACATAAAGGTGGAACATAAAAGTTATGATTGTCATTCTGTAGTCTATTGTGATCATGGTTATATGCATACAAAGATTTAAAAACATACAATAATCATTAGTTAGATTTAAATTTTTAGCAATATTACATGTTTTAATTTTAAAAAAGAGATAGCTTATCTTCTGTTATGAGCTGAATTGTGGTTCTCCAAATGCAAATATTGAAATCTAAACCCCAGTGTCTTTATTTGGAGATAGGGCTTTTAAAGAGCCAATTAAAGTTAAATGAGATCATTTGGGGTGGGCCCTAATCAAAATGACTGTTGTCCCTATAAGAAAAGAACCTAAGGACAAAGATAAACACAGAGGAGAGACCTTGTGAAGACTGAGGAAAAAGGCCATTTGCAAGACAAGGAGATTTCAGAAGAAACTATCCCTGCTTACATCTTCATCTTGGACTTGAAGTCTTTAAGACTGTGAGAAAATAACTTTTTGTTTTTTAAGTCTTTCAGTTGTTGATACTATGCTATACCCGTCACAGCAAATGAATAACATCTTCTTTTAGTATTTTATAGTTTTATGCGTTTATTTTTTTCTTGCTAGTTATTTATCTGTTCTAATGGCAACTATTCTGCTACATAATGGATGTTTTATTTTTCTACTTCCTTTTTAAAAAAACTTTATTTACTACTCAGAGAAAATATAAGATGAAATGACAAGTTAATGTTTTCGAAGGAGAAACATATGGCTTAACTAAGTTTAATTAAATTTTAACTAATTTATTAGACAATTAATTAATTTAATTACTTAAAATTTAACTAATTTAAAATTAGTTACTGACACTTAATAGCTATGTAAATGTGAGAAAGTCTTTTAATCTCTACAATTCTCAGTTAAGTGTACCTCCTCACTTTCAGGGTAGAGATCATGTTTTATTTCTACCACTATGGACTAACAATGTGTCTTGTGCATAACAGAGACTGAACAAATCCTTGAGGTCACAGAAAACAAGAAAACTGATACAATATTTCATCTAGGACAGGTTTTGATGTAAAGCCTTTTTATTTTTGTACTCTGATTTTTTTAACTTACAACATTATAATTTATATTTAGAACCTTGAAGGTGATGTTTAAAATTTAAATTGCCTATATTAAAATATCAGATACTTATTATAATAACATAAATTTCTTTTTGCCAGCCTGGGGAATAAAATGAATTGAATTCATCATCGCTATGAGAAAAAATCTTGTTTCCCAGGCTGGAATGCAATGGCATGATCTCAGCTCACCACATCCTCTGCCTCCCTGGTTCAAGGGAGTCTCCTGCCTCAGCCTCCCAAGTAGCTGGGATTACAGGCACTCGCCATCATTATATCACATAGAATTTCAGTTTTTCTAA
Source organism: Sapajus apella (assembly GCF_009761245.1). Classification (NCBI taxonomy): domain Eukaryota; kingdom Metazoa; phylum Chordata; class Mammalia; order Primates; family Cebidae; genus Sapajus; species Sapajus apella. The sequence continues at coordinate 5,374,355 of NW_022436967.1, forward strand.
TCCTTAATTTTAAAATATAGATTAAACTTTTTGTTTCATATAACTTTGTTTGCTTTCTTTGTAATGATAAAATGTGGAATACATTAGGATTTCATGTGTAACTCTACCCAGGGTTGTAAGAAGACATCCTGTGTGTCAACAAGCCCAAAAAATATTTAATTAAAATATTTAAAAATTATATTTGTGTGATTCTCAGTTTGCTGGAGAACTATATAATAGTTTTGTCCATTTAATAATTCAGCTATGTGGTTAACATTGGTCTTTCTAATTTGACTAAAGCTTCATGAGAGATGTAATCATGAACTTTGTTCATCATTTTTGTCTTTAGTTTTTAAAACAGCATCTAGCATATAATAGATATTATTTATAAAATAACAAATTTGTGCATTGAAAGAAGGTACACATATCCATCGAATTTTTACCTTATATTAATGGAATTTTATATTTTTTAGACTGCATTAGCCACTAGCCATTTTTTAATTTAGAATGGCTAACCACATATATTTTAAAATAATATATATTTGCATTAAATTAAACAAGTTTCTGGATTTGAATTTGATTTTTCTGATTGTCTACTATAAGTCTGTGAAAAAAATAAAAAGAAAAAACAGAATATGAGATGAATCCGAATAATTCATATCAATAAAATTTTGATAAAATTCATCATCAGTTTATTATTATATTAGTAAGTATAATAAGGATGATTGTTTTGTTTCTTATGTTAAATTTGTACACATTTCTAAGAAACCATGCTACCTCCAACTTTTAGTGATGTATTCATTGGCAAAAGCCCAAATAATCTGGAATGTATATCTGAGGATTATTGTCACTGGTAGCCAAGATCTTTCTATTTGCATCTTTCCTCTCTTGTCCCTGGAGAGTCTAGCTCAAGAGTTCATGGGATGAGGAAATAGTATCAATTTTTCTTTTAAACTCATCTTGCATGGATCTGCCACTCCTTTCTTTGCTATGAATTGAGTAGCACTGGAGAAAACCAGCTGCAGCACTTGTGAGGTAGAATTGCTTCTTTGGTTTGGACCTGAGCTGAATTCTAAATATTGAACATAAAAGGAGAAAGTGGCAATGTGGATAGGCCACCCTTTCAAGGCAGATACACATTCAGGAGTCTCTAAAAGAATGTTCTTGGGAAACAAAATTGGCCTGTTAGGGCAAGTGCAGAAGATTTTTATTATAGGATCTGGTAAAGCTGTCCGCCAAGATAATAATTTTTATACCAAAGCATTCTTGGAATACCAGGCTGTAAAGCCACTCTCTGTGTTAAAATTATGCACTGGGTAGTATTTTATATATACTATACAAGTATATAAATATAAATGCATAATCATGTATTCCATATAATATATACATGAAGATTTTCTATCTCTGTATTCTATATAAAATTTAAATCAACCCTGGTATAAAAATACTCCAGTTTTTCCATTCCAGATAAATTAATGTTAATTAAATTTATTAATTTCTGTGTTGATGCTTGCATTTTACAGAGGTAGTGCCATCTGTTAGATTGAAAAGTATTGTAAAGGTAAAACAAGTAAAATCTATTCACACTGCTGAATCTATAGTAATGTTATATTTTACTGTCCGTATCTCCTGGCTTTATTTACCTTTAGAAAAAAGGCTAGGATATAATGGAATACAATTCTGCAAACGGACTAACCTGGGTTTATATCCTGGTGCCATTTATTTTGCTTTGGGAAAGTTACTTAGCTAAAAGTAGAGGAGAATTCTAATCTTAGTTGCATTACTTAATACCAAATATATTTGGAAGAATTTAATCAATCTTCCTTTTTCTTCATTTCTTCATACGAAACAATAGGATCTCAGTGATTGATCTATGATTCATCTATGTGGTTAACATTAGTCTTTCTCATTTGACTAAAGTTTCATGAGAGATGGCATCGAGTTAACTTTGCTCATCATTTTTGTGTTCAGTGTTTTAAACAGCATCTAGCAAGTAATAGACATTTATGAAATAAAAAATCTATTCATTGAGGAAAAGGTACACATACATTTATCAGTATTTTAGATTGCTTCCCCTTTGTGTGAGACTTGGGAGAAAAAGTTCTAAGTAATACAATGGTTTGTACTGCCTCATTCTGTACCTTTCCTATATTTGTATCTATTATTCAACCTCTCTAACTTATTTTACTATCCTTAGAGGGTCCATATGTAGATCTCCTTATCAGAGTGCTTTCAATAATCAATAAGCATAATGGATTGGATTTGAAAACAAGATTTATTCCAAATCTCATTCATTTATACACTTCATTAAACAGACTTATTATATAGATTGTACTCAATGAATATATTTTAATAACTAAATTCAGAATACATAGCATAATTCGGGAATATGGTTAGAAACTCATTTTGTCCAAACTATAAAACTAGGCATTAGTTTAAAAATATATGAGACAGAATGGGCCAAATATAACTGCAACTATATTATTAGCACACAATACAAATATTCTAATTAAAGTAATGATCTTAGCCAAAAGGCACAGCAGTAAGTCTGTACTAGACCAAAAGACTTGGGTATTGAGGAATGACTCAGTGGAAGGAATAAAAAATTGTTATTATTTAAATATAGCACTTAAAAACTTAATTTGTTCTAATTTATCTGAATTAAGTACTGAGTTATCTCAATAATGGAATCAGTAAAAATATGTTTAGTAGCAAATATGAGAAAACCTATCTTCAGAGGACATTTATGTTTTATATATTAAGGAATTCTCAGGATTTATTTAGCAATTTAATACCTTCAAGATTTCAGTTCCTTCACTTCTAATCTTTCAGCTTCAGCAGGGTGGTAATATCAACTTTCAAGGTTACAAAATGGCTGCTACATTTTCAAACATTACATTATCATTCTTCAGCATTCTCAAAACAAAGAAACAAATGTTAGAGAAGAATGGGGGAGGGAGCTAGGGACACAGAGGCCTTCTCCTGGTCTCAATTTTGCATTTCATCAGAAATAAAATATTTTTCCATTAAGTTGAGGTAATGGCTATGCAACCTCTAGGCTAAAAGCAGTTATATTGGCTTCTGTATTAAACAATTAAAATCATTGCAACTCTAAAATCACTGATGTAGGCTGTCTCCCCTATCCAGTTAGTTCAAAATCTCCAGAGTGTCAAGATGTCATAAAACTTCCTCAGGTGACTGTACTGTGCGCCTGAGTTTGACATTCACCAGTTAAACCTGATTGTAATTCATACCCTTCATCAAGGAAGTTTTTACCTGAATGAAATGGAGTTTTGATAAGCAAAGAAGAAAAAAGGATAATAGATCCAAATAAGAAAACCATACAGAAACTTCATGTAACATGGATCCACAGTATCTCACCTGATTCAATTGCTCCTACAGGAAACAGAATGCTAAAAAGGCCTTCACTCCAATGATAACATATTCAAGCCATTCCCAAAACATCCTAAGAAATAAGGCTTAAAATAGACAAGCTAGCATCATGAGTAGGGACTGTGATTACAACAAATTACAAAAATTCTGTGGTGGTTTGTAGGTATGGGCATGTGTTTTATGATTATAAGGAAAAAGGGAAAAGGGCATTTATAAATGGGGATAATATTTGTTCTCATTTGAATTTCCCACAACTGAAAGAAAAAGCAAAATGCCAGTCTATTTTAACAGTGTTAAATAAAATATTGTGCTGAAAATCTTAATTTCTAATTTAAAATCTAGTTTTCTGTCACAGCCACTTGTTCTCGTAAATCAATGGTGATTTAAATGTAAACAAAGAAATCATGATATAATTACAGTAATTCCAAATCTATACACTATATGACATAAAATTATATTTGATGCTTCCAAATTAATTGCTTTGTAAAAATATTTGTTTCTATACATAAATTTGTATGTGATTTGGTGATGCTAGCAGCAAATACTTGCTTTAACTTTGAAGAATGTGTTGTGGCTTATTCACAATGCAGACAATCAATATCACATACAAAATGATGGATATGATCTGTTAGTGGAGTTAAATGTAGGCTAATGATGAAAAAATGAAGCAGAGGGCTCAATAAAGTTAAAAAAAAAAAGAGGAAGAGAGAAAAGAAAAATAAAAAAATTAAAAGGTTGCTGGCCAAGACTGTACTTGTACAATGAACGTTGTGAACTACATGGCGTGCAAACATATTCCAAGTGGGCTGTAACAATTATTGATGCTAGTCATAGAAAGAACCAAATTGGAATAAATAGCAAATAAGGTAAAAGTCTTTCACTAACAAAGTGTTAGCTTTAGAATATTATATGAATATAAATTAAAAATTCACAAAGTTTTAAATAAAATCCTATGAAAAAAGAAAACTCAGAAATGTCAGAAATAATTACTGATGAATTTTAAATGTATGCAAATACATATTTTTCTGCATTAGTGACAGGTGCACTGTTATTTTTTAATGGAGTGAAACATTTCTTATTAGAATTTGTCAGGTGCTCCCAGCTGACAAACATGCTTAAGGAACATGTTTCAGAAGAGCATACTCAGTAAGGTTCTCTGTTCACATTTACATTTTAATCCATTCTTAAGTCAAGCAAATCTGAAAATATTCAGCTGAAAAACTAATAAAATGTCATACAGAAGACAATAACTTTCAGGTAGTCCTTCATCTGCTTTTTAAAAAACAAGTGAGAAAGCATTAGACTATTAAAAATATAATATATCTATGGCTTTATATATAGATTATGGCTCCTATTAATATGGTTCATCTGTTTCAAAGCCTGTACATTAAATTGCTTAATAGCACTTGACCTATGAATAAATGCTTACATGACACAGTTTCTTTACTTGAAATAGTTAACCCTGCTATTTCAAACAAATGCTAAGTAGAAAAGGTAGAATCATCTCTTAAAAATTAGAAAAAAATCTTCTATTTAAGCATATATCAAATATATAAACTATGTGAATAAGAGGTTGAAAATTCATAAAAAAATAAAAAATAAATTTACATTAATGATCAATTAAAATGGAAATATCTGTAATCACATACTTTAAATTGCATTCTAAGATTTCAAAAATAAGCGTGACAATACAAATGATAAAACATTTGCTAGTGGCTTTTTCTATAAAAATACAGGTAAACACAATTCAGAAATAGTAACTCAATGTATTCACCATGAACCTAGTCATCTGTTCTATAAGCTTGTGTTTATTATTACACATTAATGTATCTTAAAGTTGAAATAAATGTTGATAAATAGCAAAGAAATAGAAGTTTATCTGTACCTCAAAAGACTTAAAAAAATCATTGTCAAAAAATTATACAAGGCGCAATAACGCTGTAATTGGAATGGAGTATTCTATTTTTTCAACATTGATTTAAAGAATTTGGGTAGAAATTACTTCATTTTATATTAATTCAGAGTTGTTTTCTGTTGGATTTGAGTTCCAACAATCGTCGAACTTTCCTAGTGATGTTATTGTATTTCTTTTTTTTTATTTCTGTATTGTGTTATGTGATTAATTGAAAAGTTAGAAAAGACAACCTTATACACACTTAGGCTGGTATCATTTTAAACTAGAAGTCCTATTAAAGGAGAACTAGCAAGGGAGAAATAAAATTTGAATGATGTCTCAAGAGGATCACTCTGCCATGCAGCAAAATAAATAATAATTTTTATAGATTAAGTTAAAAATCAAACAATTAAAAAGAAAAATATCTAAAACTAGAGTCAAAATACATTAAAGGCTGTTGAGACATCTCCTGGTATATTTCATGTAGTGTGAATATAATAAAATAAAAACAACTTTATAAAATAAAATACTAGAAAGAAAAGTAAAAGGCACTTTGAGAAATACTATAGATATGATTAAAACGGTTCATGTTATATAATTCTTCATAAATAAGAGGAAACACAATAAAAAAAGACAAAATATTTTTATACAAAATTTCTAAATGTTTGAGAATAGGCCTAGTTATGAGTATTAAAATGTAATTTAAAACTGTATCATTTTGTTATTGTTTTGCTTATTACTTTGACTTTCTAGCTTGTTCTATTGATCTATATGTCTTTCCTCATTTCAACGTCACACTGGCTAGATTGGTGCAAATCTATATTCACCTTGAGATATAAGTAATCAATTTTGCTTTTGTTTTTTTTTTTTCTCTCCAAGATTGAGTTATCTAGATCCTTTACATTTTCATGGCAATTTTAAAGCTCCTGAAATTGTGATTGAGATTTTATTGAATCTGTCGTTCATTAGTGAGAATTGATTTTTCAACAATATTAGATTTTCTTAAACATTTAAATAGAATGACTCATTGTTGCTTTAAATTTTCTTTGATTTCTCAAATCTATTGGGTTTTTTTTTCATTATACGAATTTTGTTCACCTTATGCTTAATTTATGGCTAACTCAATTATGAATTTTTGCACAATTGTAAGTAATGTTTTTTAATTTCATTTTTTATTTGATATTAGTATTTGAAAATAAAATTTATTATATATTAAACTTGTATTCTGCAATTAAGTTATTTCTAGTTGCTTTTGGTAGAGTTCTTAGATTTACTATGTAAACAATCATGCTTTTAGCAGATAGAGACGTCTTTACTTTTTTCCTCCTGATCTAGGACCATAAGAAAATGATAAAGTGAAACGGGAGTATGTATTCTTAAAAGCAAGTGTTCAATATTTCACCATCAATATGATGTTAGCTGTAGGTTTTTATATATTATTTATTAGACTGCGGAAGTTCCTTGATATTTTCAGCTTACTGAGAGTTTTTAACAGAGATTGGTGTTGATTTTTTAAAAAATTGTTTTCCTGCAACTATTGAAATGGTTTGTTAAAAACAGCCTTGTGTTACTGAGATAAGACTTCCTTAGTCATGGTGTAATATTTTTAAAATATGTTTTTGGGTTCAGTATCCAATATTTTAAAGTATTTTTGCACCTACATCCATAGCAGTAGTAGACATAATTTTCTTCATTTTATTGCCTCTGTGAAGTCAGAGGATTATGATTTTGCTATCCTCATAAAGCAAGCCATGAGGGATGCTTCTTCCTTTGTTTGCTGAATAAGTTTGTGTAAGATAGGTATTATTTTTTCTTAAATATTTGTTAAAATTCACCAGTGAAATCATCTGGATCTGAAATTGTCTCTATGGCAAAACTTTTGATCATGAATTCAACTTCTTTAGTAAATACAGGTTTATAAAAATTTCCTGTTATATCTTATATAAATTTTACTCTGCTGCAATTTTAAGGAATTTTATTTTATCAGAGTTTCCCAAAATTCCGTGACAATCTGGCTCCCAGAAACTCAAACACTGTAATGCTCTCTTACATTTCCTTCTTCTAAGACTATCTGTCTTGCCTCTCTTTCTCTGGAGATCTGTTTCCCAACAATCCTTGCTAACTTTCACGTGTTCCACCTTCGACACACATACGTATGACAGCTTTGACCCCTGATTATTGTCACAATCAGCTTAGTCTCTGCTCTAAACTGCTCTGATTCAACTCTCCCTTACTACTTAGTTGCCGTTTTGGGGTTCTGTGAGAATTATTCTATCTCCTACGGTATGTCTTAACTGGAGTCTATTAGCTGCAGAGCAAGAAGTACAATCAAGAGCTTCTACTTACTTATGGTCCTGGAGTTTATCCTAACAACATGCACTCCTAGTCAAGACTAAATGCTGGTTTCATGAATAAATGATTATAATAACCTTTCTATTCAGGGTATGATCTATAAATCTCAAACTGTTGAAAACAATCACATAAAAAACAGTTGTATATAAAATAACATAGAGCTAGAAGGGGTAGAGCAAAGATGGGGAAGCTAGGCCTTTTTTTTCCAGAAACATATAGGCAAAGATGAATGTCAAATTAATTAGAAGCAACTCTAAAACTGCTATTTTCTGGGTAAGGAATCTTGAGCTTATCATTAATCTTTGAAATTTCATATCCTTATTCAAATGTGAGCTTAAAAATAACACCCATTTTACAGATTCACGAAAATTTATTACAATATATATATAGAAGTCTTATGAGCTTTCAAGTTAAAAAAATGATAGTAATTATTTGTTGAGGGTTGTGGATTGCGTGATGCTTCATAAAAACATAGAATTTGAATTTAATCTTGAAGACATGATACAATTTTTGGCTGATGACATTATAATTGTGCATTCAAAGATAATATAATAAAAAAGGGCTCCAGTTTAGGATTTGAGGGTCTAATAATATCATTATACCTACAGAAGAAAAGTGGGAACTTATATCTGGATAGCTATGTTTAAAATTGGGCATTTATCTAGTTTATTAATAGCCTTTCTCATTGATCTATTGTAAATTCTATTAAATATTTACATTTCATTTTGTTTTCATTACCTAGGACAGAGGTACTACATTTTGAAAACTATAATTCAGTAAATAAATGGAATTAATAAATAACTGCAAATCCTAAAAGTGAAGCTAAATTATTGAATTTGATAATTAATGGGGTGATAGTAGAAAGGATATTTTTTATCATGGGCATTAGTATTTAACTATGACAAAGCTGTGTGACTTCAATTTATCTGTTTTTGTTGTTGTTGTTTTACACAATAAACTGTGTCCTCCCAGTTTTAAGAGGAAGATAAAATTTAAAATGCAGTTACTATCAGTAAATTGCCTTATTCATTGGTCAAATGTATTATTATTATTAAAATATTTTATAGAGATTATTTTGACAGAAATTATAACAGTATGACAAATAAGAGACATTCCAATTATTGAATTACCAAATTACAAAACTAATATCATTGTAGAATCTTTGGAAATTGATAAATCTAATTAAATAATAATTGAACCCCTAATTGTTATGGTCACTGTAAAGGAATCTTACATTCAGTATAGTCTACATTAAAATGTAAAATATTTATATAACATATAAATAACACTGGTAATCAACAATTTGTAAAGTATTTGTCTTTAATTACGTGAACAGGTAGTTTCCTTACAGCTATACCACAATAATATATTCATATTTATGACTGAATTATCACATAATTTTTAACCTATATCTTTACTTTGTGAAAGAGATGCTTGTTTATGGCAGCAGAACACCAGCAAACTTAAAAATCACTAAACATTTAAATTGTTGCTATTTAATCTGCTGGTACTTTGGTACAATGGAATTAACAAACGTAAATATGCATATCCATAACCTAGCAATTATCTCATTCATGAAATGTTTTGATATAAATGTGAAATTGTTAAAAATAATTTTCTGACTTTGAACAATAATTCATTTGCCTTTTTACATTTATAGAATTTCAAAATATTCCAAACTGAAAAAAATAAAAAGAAGAAGAGAAGGGAAGAAGACAACAAAGCCCTGTTTAGTCTGTTTACTGTGCTTTCAAGTAAGACATTTATTATTTAAATAAATCAAAAGTTTATATTTTTCTAGAGTCATAGAACACACATTTTCCTTCCCTAGTACAGATCTCCTACAAATTGTTTCCCTTTAATGCTTTACTTTGCTGCTGAAAAAAGATGGGTCTATTTATATCCCATTTAATTCATTTTTCAAAAGAATACTCTATCATCTTAATTCACAGAAAATAAAACCATACACATTCTCAGCATATGGCTTAAACACACACACACAAACACACACACGCACACACACAAGGAAAGTGCTTTGAACAAAATGAAAGAACACTGAATAAGCCATGAATAGGGAATTTCAGAGGAAAGCATAATGCTCAATCTATCAACAAAAGCACATTCTGCCTCTGGCAAAGCTGAGGGCAGACATATTTCATATAGACTTAACAGTTTTAAATACTGTTTCGATGAATATTTTATTACATTAAATGTCAGCGGAATAAACAAAAAATTCATATTTCAGATTGTGTTCATTACTAGAATAGTACATCTACTAAGAAGATGGATAGCTCTGAATTTAGTCATCAAATGTCAGTTCATTCAATTTAATAAGCAATATTTGTACTCTAAAATATTAATACTTTAAATAATTTTTAAATATTCTCATATAAAGCATTACTTAAAATAATTTCTTTTCTTTTTCTTAATATACATAGCAGATTGCTTATTTGGCTTACACTTCATAGAAAATACTGATGCTCCTGACTCATAGCACACATAGAAAACTGCAATTACCTTCTGTCTGGCATCTCTGCTTCTCCCACATGCCTTCCCATCAATTAATCACACTGAAATGAAAATGATCTTTCAACTTGCAAACATAATCATGTACCTTCTCTACTCTTCACGACTTTCTAAGTTATTAATGTGCCATGGCCTTGGAATATGATACATATCTTAGGAAAGTATCTCTACATGAACTAGCATTTCCTTCTCCAGCTTCAAATCTGATAAATCAGCTACCATCCCTCTTCACCATCTTCATAATATTTACTCCAGGTAGACTAATTTTGCATTCTCTAATTTCATGATCTTTCTCCCTTATTTGGGGGCCATTTATATGTATTGTATTTTCTTTTGCAATACTTCATTTTATATATATTACTTTCACTTGAAAATTTTTTACTTATATTTTATTCCTTATTTTATATGTCATTTCATCTAATGAGGCTTTTCTATTTCAAAATTACTATTTCTTTTCTCTTTACAGCATTCAATACACCATATCTCTCTCTGTGTGCTTGTTTGTACTTCTTTCTGAATTTAGTTTTTTTTTCAATAAATATTTATAACACAATGATTATATATCTACTATCTGGCATAGTAACTTGCTGAAAGTTACTAAATGTGTACCAGTTGAATACAGTAGGGCTCATAAAGTGTCATATTGCCTTCTAAATGTAATTTCTAAATGTAATCAATACATACTGTGCATACACACACAGAGTCTTTGCTATTCATTTATTCAAAATATCTGACTTTAAATAAAATTGTTATTTTCTATGTTAAATGCACATACCAGTCAAGTAAGATCTTCTGATATCCCCCTCTATATTAATTTTTATTTTATTTTATTTTATTTTCAAATTTTATTTTATTTTTTTAAAATATTCACTTTTATTTTACTATGTTCTATCGAAATATCTACCTAGACATGAGAACACAGACATACATATTTTACATAAATTTTCTAAATAAGATTTTTATCATTTTATTTATCAATTTTATCTTAAAGACAATTTTTTTAAACTTTGAATTTTATTCATATATAGTACTGGCAATAGGTACGATCTGTAGATCTGAACTTGCTGTTTCATTTCTAGTAAGAAGGATTCCTATGGCAACAATAAACATATCATCAGTAGGACAAAACTGTCCTGTATCACCATTGCCTAATTACAGCTTATGTCCTTATTAAGTGGTGAACAATCCAACACTCATTGAAGGCTGCTTCGCAATGAAGAACGAATATGTTACAACGAAGTGCTAATATCCAAGGACCAAACAAACAGTGGCATTGCCATGAATACTTGGCCACCACATGGCAGTGATCTCTGTGATAAATGCTCTGACACCTCCTGCTTAAGATCCCAATGGTCAGAAGGGTCTTGAAGATCACTGAGCCTCACTTTCACTGTCTGCATCCTTAAAGAAAAGTCAAAATCCATAAAAATTTCTGCCCTTCTGCTCATGAGATGTCTCTGTCTTCCCTGTCCTTACCTTAAAATTCCTGCAGATACCATCCCAGTTTCCTAGGCTGTAGGTGACTAACCTAGCTATATTTAGCCCAACAATTAGTGTGACCAGAACATGACATCTGTGGCCTGCCATGAGGGGAAAAAAGCCACCTGGAATTGTTCCCTTGGGAATTTTATCTAAGAAATTCGAATGAGCTGACTTTCAGGATTGATAAATTGATATATTTAAACGAGCCTTATGTACAAAAATTTCAGAGAAATCATGATAGCCAAACCTACAAGTTAGAAAATTTAAATTTGGTAAAGAGAAAAAAATAGATGAGATTGTGGAGAAGTCTATGAAGATTATATAATTGTTTATATCCTCAGAAAGGGAAGAGAATTCTTTACCTATGGGCATGTTACTGAATAAATTCAGTATTTTCATGCTGCAAAAAACAAACTATGTCTGACAAAATTAGGTCTGACAAAATTTATTGAGGTGGAGCACTGAATTGAGGAAGAAGCCAAAAAATAATTAAGATATGGAAATTAACATTGTATTTGTTAAGGTTTAACATCTAGTTCTTGGAAGAAAACACAAACAATATTGACATGTAATAAAGTTTATGGTAAAAATAATTAGAATAAAACAACATGTGAAAAAGTAGAATTGAGCACAGGAGGAATAAATTATGTATATTTTTACTTTTCCTACAATGCTTCTGCACACTGGACTGGAAAATATGGTAGTACATTTGCATTTGATTCTCAAATGAAAGAAACATACAGATAATCTTTGAAGATGATTTGAAGAAACACATCAGCACTTAACCTATCACAGGAAATTAGCTACCTAACACCAGTGGTCATGATTTTCAGAAAACTGAAACTTGAGTTTCCTAGAAAACTAGAAAATTACTTCGACATTTTTCATAACAACAGTCCTTATGTGTACCATTGACCCTTGAATAACATAGGTTTGTATAGCGCCGGTTCACTTATATTTGGATTTTCTTCCCCCTTTGTCACCCTGAAACAGCAAGACCAGCCCCTACATTATGCTCCTCCTCGGCCTATTCAAAGGAAGAAAATTAGGATAAAGACCTTTATGATGACCCACTTTCACTTAATGAATGGTAAATGTATTTTTGCTTTATTATAAGCATATACTATATAACACATGCCACATGCAAAATGTGTGTTAATTGACTGCTTGTGTTATTGTTAAGGTTTCTTATCAACAGTAGGCCATTAGAAGTAAGTTTTGGGGGAGTCACAAGTTATGAATGAATTTTCATCTGTGCAGTGGTCAGCACCTGTAACCTCTGTGCTCTGCGTTGTTCAATGATCAGCTATAGATTCTCTCTTCCTCCCTCCCTCTCTCCCTTCCCTCCTTCCTTCCTTCCTTCCTTCCACCCTTCCTTCCCTCCCTCCCTCTTCTTTCTCTTTCTTCTTTCTTTCTTCCTTTTCTCTTTCTTTCTTTCTTTTTTTTTTTTTTTTTGCTGTGTGCTCTGGAGACCAAGGCCATGGGGCCAGAGATGAGTCCGTTTTAATTGCTGGGGAGACAGGGAGGGGCCTTAGAAATAGCTCCCTCCCCCCACCCCACGTGTCCCATCCAGTTTAGACAGGAAGACACTTTCCCTACAACAGTTCATTGCTGGGATCCTCTGAAGAGCTGCTGTGGAGGGCAGCCGCCAGACGAGGGCACAGGGCCTCAGAGGACGCTGATGCGCTCTGTCAGCCCCTGCATGTCGTGGTCCTGTGGTGGATGGGCCCCAGCGAAATCCCTGTCCGTGGATGGCCCGGACCCGGGCAGCGGATGTTCTGCCACAAGCTGCTCCCAGCGCGCGTCGTCACTCTCGTGCGTGATGTATCGCTCGCCCATCTTCCCGCTTTTCTTTTCTCTCTCTCTCTCTCTTTCTTTCTTTCTTTCTTTCTTTC
>NW_022436967.1:5387975-5460620 GCF_009761245.1 Sapajus apella
CTTTCTTTCTTTTTCTTTTCTTTTTCTTTTCTTTCTCTTTCTTTCTTTCTTTCTTTTTTCTTTTCTTTCTTTCTTTCTTCCTTTCTCCTCCCTTCCTTTCTTTCTCTTTCTTCCTTTCTCTCTTTTTCTTTCTTTTTTCTTTTCTCCTTTCCCTTCCTCCCTTCTCTCCCTCCTTCCTTCCTTCCTTCTTCTAGCTCTTTCTCTTTCTCTTTTTTCTTTCTCTTTCTTTTTTCCTTTCTTTCATCTTTCTTTTTTTTCTTTCTTCTCTCTTTCTTTTGAGCTAACACTTACAAAGTCCCCAAACGTCATTTTTATATAGTCAGTTGGATTTCCCTGACTATGGAATACCTTTACTGGCTGAATATATACTGGTATGTTCAACTCTGTATTACTAAATAACATCTATAAAAATAAATTTATACCTAGATACAATGAAGTAAAACCAAGAAGCACATTATTTTTAAAATCAGAGAGAAAAGGCTGATTATTACTTATAAAGATATGATTTATAGGTACAATCTCTCATTAGCAAATGTAGACATACCAGAAAAGCACATAGTCATAGTTTCCAATTGCTGGGGTGTGGGGGATGCAATTAACACTCAGTTTAGATTTTTATATCTAAATTATCTATCATTTGGGAACAAAGTAGAAATATAGTTAAGTTTTTGTTCATACAGAGTCTCATACCCAGAATGGAGTTCAGGGGCACAATCTCAGCTCACTGCAACCTCCGCCTCCCGGGTTCAAGCAATTTTCCCTCCTCAGCCTCCCATGTAGCTGAGATTATAGGGGTGTGCAACCACACCTGGTGAATTTTCTTTTTAAAATAGATATGGGGTTTTGCCATGTTGGTCAGGCTGGTCTCGAACTCCTAGCCTCAGGTGATCCACCTCCCTCAGAACTCCCAAAGTGCTGAGATTATGGGCATGAACCCACCACAATGAGCCAGAATATACTTAATTCTTAATGTGAAAAAAGAAAATTAAAGAATTTACCACTTACAGAACCTCACTAAGAAAACTATCATAGAAAATCCTTTACAGAAAAGAAAAATAACCAAAAGAAAAATGGGTGGCTTCTAGCTAGCATACTGGAATTCCTCATCGAATGTGCTACAAATGAGAAACAGAGGTGATTTTACAAAAAATAAAAAAATAAAAATTCCACTTGTCTTAACAGATGGCAAAAATTTGAGAATTCATAGATTCCTCCTTTGCCTAACAAAATACAGCAGATAGGATTTTATGACAAGCCTACACAGCTTCTCAGAATTTCAGAATTTTGAAAAAAAGTAAGTTTATATATCCAGAAACAAAACAAGAATCTCTGGTTATAGATCTTAATACTTTTTCTTGTACTATGCTGCTATTTATTAAGAAAATATTGTATCTTACCACCCACTAGAAGTTGTCCTATGATGAATAAATTATCTGAAAATATTTAAGATAAGTTTGATTCTGCTGTATTATTTCAAAGCATGTGTGATAACTAAATGAGGAATTATGTTAACAAAAAATTTTGCCAAAATTAAAGCAAATAAGTTATTTCTCACAAGCAAAGAAAATCACAGTTGCTTTACTGATTTCGAGCTGATTTTTTAAAACTGAAACAATTCAAAATTGTTTGTTTAAATAGGCACAACTCTACAGCTATGTAGCATACAGAATTGGGTAAAAAGAAAAAAAAATGAATTTGGGAAGCCGACGCTGGTGGATTACCTGATGTTGGGAGTTCAAGACCAACCTAACCAACATGGAGAAACCCCGTCTCTACTAAAAATACAAAATTAGCCAGGCGTGGTGGCGTATGCCTGTAATCCCAGCTATTCAGGAGGCTGAGGCAGGAGAATAGCTTGAACCCGGGAGATGGAGGTTGCAGTGAGCCAAGATTGGGCCACTGAACTCCAGCCTGGGCAATGAGAGCAAAACTGCATCTCAAAAATAATAATAATAATAATAATAATAATAATAATAATTTAATTTAAAAATAGTGTTTCCACACCACCAGGAAAAACAAATTTGAAATTAAAATGGTGTCAGTACAAACTATATGTCTGTTAAATGATTCTATCTGTAGAAATTGAAATATATTATTTGAAAGTGTTTCTTTAATTGGTGGAACCTATAGTTTAGCTTCTTTAAGCTCTTAGCAATAAAATGGAGTAGAATACTCTCCTGTGGAGGTCATAATGGGAAACCAGAAGTGACAATACAAAGCCACTCATTTCAATGTGTTTTATTACCATGTAATAAAATTCAGGAAAAGGTATGTGGCTACTACAGACACATGTTCACTGATAGCTATTCTAACACAAATTGAAAAATTGTGCTTATATAAAAAAGGAATTTATTATAAAAGTCAATCAGTTATATTTACAGCAGTTAATTTAGAGTGGATTCATCATAAATTTCAGAATCAGTATCATCAATTAAAGAAAAAAATAAAGTTGCTAAATGTGTTATAGAACATTAGAGACTACTGCAAATGGAAATAGAAAAAATAGGGCATCTATGGGTATTTATTGAGATATATATTATCTAGTTGACGAAATTGATACTGTTGAACTGCATAGACATATAGCCAGAAATAGTAAAATATAAGAATTTCAAAAGCAGTAATATAATAACCTCTCAATATTATTGCTAACCCAAGTCACAATGTGTGATTTTGTAATATATTTTAAAGTTTGTTTTAGTTTTGCACATTTGAAAAGAAAGTATAAAAATGTAATTTACTGAAGTACCTTCAAAACTGTCTCTCAATTATAAGTCATGAAATTTGAGATTGGTCTATTTCATCTTGGAGCATTCACAGAGTTACCTCTTTATTTTCTGAAGATTACTGTTTTGAATTAGAAGTCTTATCTGCTTCTTTGGTTAAAATGTACTTTAATAGTTGAATTAAATGTATGAGAAACTTTCCCAACCATCTCTGTTACCACATTTATTAAAAAATAAATAGGTCCTGTGAGGTGACTCACGCCTGTAATCCCAACACTTTGGGAGGCTGAGGCAGGCGGATCACGAGGTCAGGAGTTCTAGATCAGCCTAACATGGTGAAACCCTGTCTCTACTAAAAATACAAAAAATTAGCCAGGTGTGTTGGCACAAAGCTGTAATCCCAGCTACATGGTAGTCTGAGGCAGGAGAATTGCTTGAACCCGGGAAGTGGAGGTTGCAGAGAGCAGAGATCACATCACTGCACTCCAGCTTGGGCAACAGAGCAAGACTCCATCTCAAAAATAAATAAATAAACTATTAGCTTATATATATATATACATATATATATATATATATATCTACACTATCATAAGGAATCATCCGTATGATAATTTTGAAGATAAATCTTTAAATCTTTAGATTGTTTTTGTTGCTGCTGTGTGTTTTTTTTCATCAATACCTGTAGATGTTTCAATAGTGTTTTCATTAGGGCTTTTTTTTCTCTTCCCTTTACTTTTTAGTCCATTTTCAAAATATCTCTCTTATGAGCTGACTAGGTTTCTGTGCAATCTGTCTGGTATAACCTATATCATGCAGTGCCCTCAGCAAATTTCCTTCCTGCATCCTTTGAAAAGCAGCAAGAATGGTAACAAGAACTTCATTGTTTACCCTTTTTTTACCCTGCTACTTAAAATTTGGAGAAAACATCATGCATAAAACATTTTGTGTGACCACCCTCACTATGCCCCTTGGTATATTTTAGGGACTTATTCCCAAAGCCTCCATATGGCCTGAAATTTCGTGAACATATCGAAATAAAGGCTTGCAAGTTCTTTGCTGTGTGCCCGCAGTTTCTAAGACAAAATTTGTGGATTGCTTTTCAAGTCAATTTTAAAACTTTAGCCCTTGGTAAAGACTAAATTAAACACAGCTTGAAAAACGTTGAATATGACAAAATAATAGTTCAAGTAGATTTAGAGATACTGTCAGAAGTTATGCTGAAGTTAGAAGAAACAATTTAAAGGTTATTCCAAGGAACATGCAGTTCTCATTTTAATGTTAATGAACCAAGAAATATTAGTCTAAGGGAGTTAATCTTTATTCAGAGCATTCTAATAAATTAAATGAAAAAAGGTGCAGATTTGATGCAACTTGCAAATGCTGGTTTCAATAATTGTCACATCAACTGAGTACCAAATTTATCTCATCAACAGCACTAAATTTACCTTCCTCACTAATATTGATTTTCTTTTTATCACATCATTTTAATGGCATTTTAATCAAAATGAGGATTTCCCCCGAAGCACTTGGGGAAATTAGTATAATGTCTCTATTTATAGAGCAATATACTAAGTGATAGAAACTATTGAGGAGTCCTTTTAAAATGCTCTGAACTTACACTTCTATAATCAAGAACTATCTCTTCGAAATACTTATAAATGTTAGTCTTCTTAATTTTCTTAATTTCAAAATGTTGGTTTTTCAAAGAGTGTTTGCAAAATTATTACTAGTCAACAACAATATGTATTCTATTGCATTGTACCTAAGTAAAATGATTCCTGTAGTATCTTCTTTTCTGCATTTCACTCTGAACTCCCTACCAATTTCCCATGAATAATCTTCTTCTTCCTATCCAATGTCATTATTTTTTTTTCTCGAATTTACGTAATGATACAATTATATATCCAAATATTAGAATATGGAAGAATTCCTCTCAACATTTTTCAAATGTTTTACTCAAAAAATCTGCATAATACTTGAGTATAAACATGGGATTTCTTGCGATGTGAGACACACAGCCCATGCGTCTAGTAAACCCAGGCCCTCAGAACTGAGTTATCCGTACGTTGGCACAGATGTAACTCACTTTGGGCATACCAAAAATCAAATGTAATAAGTATTACAGTCTTTTTTGGTGTAGCTTAAATTTTTACTTCAACTTGAGGCTTCTTAAGCCTTCTCTGCATAGTGTATCACTTCTTTTTCGTAAGAAGGAAAAGAAATAATTCAGTGTGTCATTGGTTGATTTATTTATAGTACTTATAATGTATTTGTTAAAGACATTACGTTAATTTTGTAATCCCCTAGGTGACATGTTTCAACAAAACCTTCTTGGAAAGCTTCTTAATACAAAGTAAATTTTACAGAGAATATTGGGGATAATAAATATGAAAAAGGAAGCCATTTTAGAATCAGGGATAAGTGTGAAAGAGGGACAGGGCCTGCTTATACTACTAGAAAATAATTTTCAATTTGGAGGTTATAATGAACTATCATTTTTTTTTATAAAAGTGACCTTTATAAAAAATGAAGCGGCATGCCTTCTCCTTTAGCTAGAATATTGCATTAATAATTGTCAACCTGCAATTAGAAGAAGAGTAGGCTTTCAATTCTTATAACTTTTCTCTAAAACGTTAGCACATGAAAAGAAGTGCCCTGGACAGATGGGAAATTAGCATGTCATAAAAATCTATAATAGATGGGCTGTTGCTGTCAATCTTATGAAAGCAATTACATCACAATGACTTTTCCTGCAAATTAGACTTACAATGGAAAATATTATGCATATAAGGCAAATAATAGAAATAATCTCTTTCAATATAATTTTTTAACTTTCTAATTCTTTTCTAGAATACAGATGTGTTTATTACTATTGTATAATAATGTGATATAAAAACTTTATTTTTCAAGATGAAGATGTGTGACTGAAGGTGTAGAGAGTATATAACCACTACACTGCTTAAAGGTCAGTCTTTAGTTGATACTTAGCTACCACTCGAGCCAAATGGAAAGGCTTTTCCTTCCACACTACCACTTCCCTGAAAAGTATCCAGCATCCTGGGTAACTGAAACAAGGATAACCTATAGAGGGTGCATTTGGTAAGACAACAAATTATGAATCAAAAGGAGGCATCAGAACTCCTTAGACAATTAGTGGGCAACATGCTTGTTTCCATCAAAGGGAAATCCTTATAAGTTTGTAAAAAGCAGGCAACTAATGTACCTTGTTAGCATAGATAATTTTTGGCACTCACAGGAATGGCAAACAAACTCAGTTCATGAAGGCATCCTTGATCCAGGGAATGTATTCTTAGATGAGACTTGTTGATCTCATGCTTTTGGCCCTTCTGTTATATTAATGATGCTCCTCTCTCTCCCCTTTCTCTAGTCCAGCATTTGCCAATCTCAGCACTATTGCCATTTTGGATCAGATCATTCTATGTTATGGAGGCTGTCCTTTGCATTGTAGATGTTTAACAGCAGATCTGACCTCAACTAACCAGATGCCAATATGAACCCCCACTCTCAGTTATGGCAACAAAAAATGACTCCAGACATTGCCGAATGTTTCTTAGCAGGGTGGAAGGGGGTTTTCTGCAGTTGATATTCACTGTCTAGCTCACGGAATTTTTTTTCTGTCTGCATGCAATATAATTTTATCTTATATCTATTTTATATTGGTTTCAGAGTGATAATAGCCTCCTTGAGGAAATGGTAATTTGGCCTAGCTACCTGAATTTTGGTGGAGTACAGCTGTGAGAATTCAAGTGAAAAAATGCAATTTAAAAAAATGAGTTAATAGTTAAAGCTTTCTGCCCACAATCTATGCATGCTTCTCTATGTAAATATTGTGTTCACTACAATTCAAATGTAGAATCCATCGATTAAACTACAAAAAAAGATTTGATATACAAAATATGTTTTGATGCAAACTGGTTTTTGATCACTATGACCTTTTCAGTAACTAAAGCCTTTTTTAAAGCCCAAAAGTAAAATAATAATCTACAGTCAACTACCTTCTGAAAATATTAAATGAAAAATTCCGAAAAAAAACAATGTATAAGTTTTAAATTGTATTCTCTTCTAAGTAGCATGATGAAACTCATGCCATCTCTGTTTGTCCCGTCTGGCATCTGAATCATCCTTTTGTCCAGCACATCCACACTGTCTGCACTAACCTCCCATTAGTCTCAGCCTTCTTGGATATCAGATTGATTGTCACAGTATGGCAGTGCCTGTCTTCAATAAGGTTTAGCTTACTTAATAATGGCCTGAAAGAGAAAAAGTAATGATGTTGACAATTCAGATATTCCAAATAGAAGCCATAAAATGCTTCCTTTAAGTGAAAAGTTGAAAGTTCTCTACTTAATAAGGAAAAAAAAAATCTTATGCTGAGATTGCTAAGATCTACAATAAGAATTAATGTTCTATACAGGAAATCGTGGAAAAAGAAAAGAAATTTGGATATAGTATATATATATATATATATATATATAATTTAGTACTATTCATGGCTTCAGGCATCCAGTAGGGGTCTTCGCCACAGATATGGATGATTACTGTATGCTCAGTGTAATTGATACTAGATAATTAGTAATCTCTTCAATATATTTTTGAAAAAATATAAATACAAATATATGTGTTCTATATGTATTTATGCACATGTGTACACATGTATTTATGTATGACATATATACACATATGTATATATACATATATATAATTTTCAAACATTCAACTTTTTAAATTTTAATGACACTATCATTAATGAAATCACTAAGATTGAGATGTTCTATGTTTTATTTTGTGTAGAACCACTTCAAATATCATCTGAAATCATATCCACAGGGCACCTACCAAAACAGATGTCACAGGATGATTTTATCTGTGCTGACACATCATGTACTTCTCCATATTATTAACATTACAGCATCTTCCTGTACCAAAGAATATTTCGCTTCTGACTCCTAGATCCTCCGTTAATATATGTGTCAAATATGTGCTTTCAAGTTCATTAAAAGTAGTTAGAATCCTATTCACTAATCATTGAGATTACGTATGCAACAGTGTCTGTCATGTAAAATGTTCCTCATGCTGATAGTAACTTCAGACATATATATGTATAGTAAATGGACTCAACAGATTTTTAACAAAGAATTTACTGTTTAATAAATAAATTTCTTGCAAAACTAAACAAGATAGCTAATACGTATTTTGCAATACTTATGATGGAAAGTATGTATTCATATTCATGTATATTCTATGGGCACAATGTTCTATTTAAAAGAAAACATTTTAAACAGCTTATAATAAATATGACATTTTTTGATATCTTTAACACACGTTGTCTCCACAGAAGTAAAAGAAATTTTATAAAATCATTATGATCACTGCAAGGAAATTCCCACTTCTTATTTAAGTTTGAGCTTCCATATGTCCCTTTTACAGCATCTCAGAGAGTGTTGATGGAGTGAAGCACCATGTTCCTCACTCATTTTCAAGTTTCACATTTTCATATTATCTCCCTGCCATTTGAATCACTCTATCTTGGGCTCTCAGGACCTCCTCTTCTCCTCATGTTTTCAAAGGCATATTTAAGGATTTTTTTTTTACTACTGAACATATGGGAAAGTTTTTAGTTTGAATTTTCCTATTCACTCAATATTAACTTCTGAAACTTTAGCTTATTGATTTTTTTTGTGAATAACTTAGTTTTATTTTTAATTAATGATAAGTTAAAAAGAAAAAAAGCTGTTTCAGGAAACAATTCCTGAGTTAAGAGTAAATATAAATATACACACACACACACTTATATATCTCTGTGTGTTTATATATATACATATATATATTTATATGGAGAGAGAGATACACATATGCACATATATAAAATGAATATTAGATAAATATGTATATATGCATATGTATATATATTTCATATGTGCATATATTTACATATTTGTATGTTATGTCTAACATTTATTAAACATATGCAAAATACAAATTAGTTTTATAAGCAAAATCTTCCCTGAAATTATAGTCATGCACTACATAATGACTTTTTCATTCAACAACAAACCACATATATGATGACGTTTCATAAGATTACAGCGGAGCTAAAAAATTTCTATTGGCTAGTGACATCATAAGCATCATTAAGTCACAGCACAATGCATTACTCATGTGTTTGTGGTGAAGCTGGTGTAAACAAATCACTGTACTGCCTGTCCTATAAAAGTATAACACATACAATTATGTACAGTACATAACACTTGACAATAAATGATTATTGTTGCTAGTTTATGAATTTGCTATACTGTCATTTTAATCATTATTTTATGGTGTACTCCTTCTACTTACCAAAGAAAACATTTAACTGTAAAACAGCCTCAAATAAGCCCTCCAGAAGGTATTTTATAAGAAGTCATTGTTATCATAGGAGATGCAGTCTTATGTATATTACGTCCCTGAAGACCTCCTGCATTAGTTTGTTTTCACACTGCTGAGAAAAACATACCCAAGACTGGGCAATTTACAAAAGAAAGAGGTTTAATTGGTCTTACAGTTTCACGTGACTGGGGAAGCCTCACAATCACAGCAGAAGCAAGGAGGAGCAAGTTGCATCTTACATGAATGGCAACGGGCAAAGAGAGAGAGCTTTGCGGGAAACTCCCCTTTTTAAATCCATCAGAACTTGTGAGATTTATTCATTATCATGAGAACAGCAAAGGAAAGACCTGCCCCCATGATTCAATTGTCTCCCACCAAATCTCATCTTGAAATCCCGCGTGTTGTGGAAGGGACCCTAATGTGTTTATTTGTCTTAGTTTTTAACAAAAAGCTTAAAGCATTTTTTAAAAATTTAAAATTTACCAAAAAGAAAGTAGCTTATTGAATAATTATAAAAAGAAAGAAATAGGCCAGGCACAGTGGCTCACACCTGTAATCCCAGCACTTTGGGAGGCCAAGGCAGGAGGATCACCTGAGTTCAGGAGTTCGAGACCAGCCTGACCAACATGAAGAAACCCCATCTCTACTAAAAACACAAAATTAGCCAGGCACAGTGGCACATGCCTATAATTTCAGCTGCTCAGGAGGCTGAAGCCGGAGAATCACTTGAGCTCAGGAGGTGCAGGTTGCAGTGAGCCGAGATCATGCCATTGCACTCCAGTCTGGGAAATGAGAGCAAAACTCTGTCTCAAAAACAAAACAAAACAAAACAAAACAAAAAAGAAAAATATTTTTGTACAGTTGAATAATGAATTTGTGTTTTAAGCTGTGTTATCACAAAAGACTCAAAAAGTTTAAATAGTTAAAAAGTTTATAAAGTAAAAAACTATAGTCATTTAAGACTAATTTATTTAAAAATTATAAATTTAGTGTAGCCTAAATATACAGTGTTAATAAAGTCTACAGTACTTTACCGCCGGCGAGGCGGTTTTGCCGCTGCCTTGGAGCGGCGGTTCTTGGTGCAGAGTCAGAAAAGCACCATCAATCTTAAAACCGCTGTTTTGGCCGGCGCAGTGCATTGCTCAGATTCTAGCTCTGGGAATCAAGAAATTGGATGTCCATTAAGAAACCCAACTATAAAGACGGTAATTATAAAGACCACAGATGGATAAATTTATAACGAAGGGAAGAAACTAGCCTAAAAAGGCTGAGAATACCCAAAATCAGAACGCCTCCCCCTCTACAGGGGATCACAGTTCCTCATCAGCAACGGAATCAGGCCTGCTGGAGAAAGACTGTGTTCCATTAGCAGAAGCTGACTTTAAAAAGTGGATGATAAGAAACTTCTGGGAATTAAAATAACTTGTTCTAACCCAATGCAAAGAAACTAAGAACTTTGAAAGAAGGTTTGACGAAATGTTAACAATAACACACAATTTAGAGAGGAATATAAGTGAATTAATGGAGCTGAAAAATACAACACGAGAGCTTTGCAAACTATGCACAAATTTTAACAGCCGAATTGATCAAGCAGAAGAAAAGATATCAGAGGTCAAAGACCAACTTCATGAAATAAAACAAAAAGACGAGATTAGAGAAAAAAGGATAAAGAAGAGCGAGCAAAGTCTCCAAGAAATATGGGACTACGTGAAAAGACCTAATCTATGTTTGATAGGTGTACCTGAATGTGACGAAGAGAATCAATCCAAGCTGGAAAATACGCTTCAGGATATTATTCAGGAAAACTTTCCCAATCTAGCAAGGCAGGACAATATTCAACTCCAGGTAATACAGAGAACACCACATAGATATTCCTTAAGAAGACCAACCTCAAGGCACATAATCGCCAGATTCACCAGGGTTGAAATGAAAGAGAAAATACTGGGGGCAGCCAGAGAGAAAGGTCAGGTTACCCATAAAGGGAAGCCCATCAGACTCACAGCAGATCTCTCAGCAGAAACCCTACAAGACAGAAGAGAGTGGGGGCCAATATTCAACATCCTTAAAGAAAAGAACTTTCAACCCAGAATTTTACACCCAGCCAAACTAAGCTTCATAAGCGAAGGAAAAATAAAATCTTTTGTGAACAAGCAAGCACTCAGAGATTTCATCACCACCAGGCCTGCTTTACAAGAGCTTCTGAAAGAACCACTACAAATAGAAAGGAACAACCAGTATCAGCTTTTCTAAAAAATATCTAAAAATAGAGAACATCAACACAATTAAGAAATTGCATCAACTAATGGGCAAAACAGCCAGCTAACATTAAATGACAGTATCAAACACACATATATTGTTATTAATTCTAAATTTAAATCGACTAAATCCCTCAATCCAAAGACACAGACAGGCAAAAAAAAGCCAAGACCCATTGGTATGCTAAATCCTGATCCATCTCACATGCAACGATACACAAAGACTCAAAACAAAGGGATGGAGAAAAATATACCAACCAAATGGGGAGCAAAAAGAAATAAATAGAAAGCAGGAGTTGCAATTTTTGCTAATAAAATAGACTTCAAAGCAACAAAGATCAAAAGAAGCAAAGGATATTACATAATAAAAGGATCGATGTAACAAGAAGAGCTAAAGATCCTAAATATATATGCACCCAACACAGAAATACCCTGATTTATAAAATTTATAAAGAGACTTGGACTCCCACACAATTATAGTGGGAGACTTCAACATCAATATTAGACAGATCAATGAAACAGAAAGTTAATATCGATATTCAGGACTTGAACTCAGATCCGGAACAAGTAGACTTAATTAACATTCATAGAACTCTCCATTTTAAATACACAAAATATACACTCTTATCAGTACTACATCACACGTATTTACAGGTTTAAATGAAATATTGGTTGGCTGCTTGTTAATTATTTTCTTCACTCATTTTTTTTTTATGTCTCTATTATTAAACACAATTACAGGCATACCCATTTTTAGACTACGTTCTAGCCTGGGCAATAAAGCAACACCCCTGTTCTCTCTCCCTCTTCCTCTTCCTCTTTCTTACTTTCCTTTATTCTTCTATTCTTTTTCTTTATTTCTCTCTTTCTTCCTCTAAATAAATAAATAAATAAAGTCTACAGTAGTATACAGTAATGTCCTAGGCCTTCACATTCACTCACCACTCACTCACTGACGCAGTGACAGCAACTTCCAGTCCTGCTAGCTTATTCACAGTAAGTGCTCTAGGTAGGTGTACCATTTTTATCTTTTATGACTGTATTTTTACTGCACCTTTTCTATGTTTAGATACTCAAATACTTACCATTGTGTTACAATAAACCTACAATATTCAGGACAGTAGCCTACTGTATGGGACTGTGGCCTAGGAGCAATGGAACTTACCATACAGCCTAGGTGTGTTATAGGCCATAAAATCTAAGTTTCTATAAGTAAACTCTATGATGTCCGTACAATGGAATTGCTTAATGACACACTTCTTAGAATGTATTTCAATATTTAAGGAATGTATGCCTATATTTGAGAAAGATTTTAAAGTATTTTAAAGGGCCAAAGTTTTTCCAATGCCTTAAATGCTGACCTAGATACTTTTTTTGACCTGAAAATATGTTCTTTACATTGTATCAAAGTAAGTCTGCCACTGACTTGTGGTTAGTTGTTCAAAATATCATTCCTAATATTCTGATAGGATGGATGGAGTTAACTTTGAAAAGACGCTTATTTAAAAATTAGAATAATTACAGTTAACTCTTTCTGAAGAGTATTAAGCTGACTATAAAGATAAAATCTATAAATTATGTAAATTAAATGAATTATATGCATATGTGTTTAAACTCTTTATATCGAGATATTACATATTCATTAAAGCAAACATAAAATTTACTTTATATTTTCATTGCATCCTTGCATTACTATCTAGACTTGTTTTTAGTTAAATCCCAATTTTATACAAAAGCCTAATTTTATATTCTGTCTGATTTTCTTAATTGATAGAATGGGCTAAGTTAAGGGCATATTTGCAAATCTTTTTTGAAGAAAATGATGTTAAATGATGAGCATATTTAAGGAATGTAGTAAAGCTGTGTAAGTGCCTTCATTTAGTAAGACTCAGCTAATTAAGGATATCGTGAAGGTCACCAAAACAGATTTAGAGTTGATATGAAAATACATATATTCAGTGCTGATAATATTCATGGTTTCTTTAGAAACACAAAATGTAAACCTGTAAAACCTCCACAGTCAGTAATGAGTAATACGTACTTTGGAAAAACTAGCTTTTCCAAAAACACTTTCCCACTGTTTCCTTGACTAGATAAGGTTAATCTGCTAGACCCGCTCCATAAAGAGAACATAATCATACATGCTAAAATCATATTTTAGCACATGATATACCCAAATTTCAAAATATGTAAACTTCTGAAGATAATAATAGCCGCTGGTTTAATTGTTAATGTAATAGTGTAGTTATGAGAGATATATTTGTTTTGCATAATTTTCTTCCTAAATTAGAAATTTAGTCTTTATGATTTTTAGATTCAACAAAGAGAAAATATTTTTTGGTATTACACACTAACCCCTAAGGAGTTGTCAATTCCCCTTGCCAATTTTACTTAGACAATCAGGAATTTCATCTTGTGTTGGTTTGACACACATCTTCTAGGTGACTCCAGGGAAACTGAAGCCAACCCTTGCTGCAATGCTGGGCTCTGAGTCAGTCCTGGTAATCCTTACCTGCTCAGGAGTTTTGCATTTGGTTCAGGAACACAGCATACTCTAGTTAATACATGGCATAAAATTAACGGCATTATCGGTTAGGTATAATAGATTACTTGAGATTGTCTAAAAAATCCAATTACAAAATTTTATTGTTAGAGTTGTTTCCTATTTCCATGTAGATGTGAGCATATACCTATCTAATTTCCGTAGCATCTGCTGCCCCATAGAACCTAGAGGGAAATCATGCTGGGACTGAAACTGATCTAGAGGGAGGCAGAGCTGAAATAATCCCACATAAATGGTTCAGAATTTTTTTTTCCCAAAATCCCACGTTTTGCAGCTGAAAAAAAATCCGACAGTAATAGATTCTTATACTGTTTTATTACTCCCAAGGGTAGTGGTGAGGGAGAATGTAACTAATAAGGTGGTTTATTTTCTTTTATCAGAATGGGTAAGAAAGCAATATCCACATTCTTCAGAGGACATTTCCAGAGTTGGAAGCTCTGAAATAACTTTGGACTGGATAGGATGTGTGTCTGTGTTGTAAATGGGTAGTTAACACTAAGAAAATAATATAAATTTCTTAGAATTCTGCAACTTGGGGAAAAAACTATAGAACATAATGTCTTGCACTTCCCCAACTATGAAAGTGAACATGCCTTCTTTTGATTAAAAATGAAGAAATGAGACAAGTTTATTAGGTAATTTTAGAATGTTTATTTTCTCCCAGTGAATTGAAACCTTTGTCATTATATAATGGCCCTTTCTAAACCTGGTAATGCTATTTTTGATTTCAAGTCTATTTGAAGACTAAAATTTAGCCACAAAGGATTTCTTTTCAATTATCTTTTCCCAATATAACTTTTTATAGTTCTATTATACTGTTCACATTATCAAATATATCATATTTTAAAATGTCAAAGTTGAATTCTGCTGTTAATAGCTTGTAATGTCTTTAATCATGTATTTAACATTTTTTTTTTTACTTTTTTGTTAGCTGATATTTAACTGATCTAAATGTCTAACAATCACGAGGGCTGTATCTTCAGGCTGAGTTTCTCCAGATATAAATCGTATTTACATCTTCTGAAGTACCTTGGAAACTATCAATTTGATTTTATTTTAGCTTAATCACTAACCGTAACTTTTGTTTTTTTTTTTACATATATGTATATTTGGATCCTAAGCATTTGTGATTGCAAGACTACAGATCCACAGGTGGATGAAAATCTCTTCCTTCCTTCCCTCCCTCCCTCCCTCCCTCCCTCCCTCCCTCCCTCCCTCCCTTCCTTCCTTCCTTCCTTCCTTCCTTCTTCCCTCCCTCCCTCCTTCCTTCCTTCCTTTCTTCCTTCCTTCCTTCCCTCCCTCCCCCCTTCCTTCCTTCTTTTCTTCCTTCCTCTTTCTTTATTTTTCTCTCTCTTTTAAAAAATATTATTCATCTTGAGTGGAGGCCTAAATAGTAACTATAGTCCCCTTATGATCACCCTATGCTTTTATTTAATTTTCTTTTCTCTAGCCCATTATTATACTGGGCAAGCTAAGTTTTTGAGAAAACTGGCTTTATATAGTGACATGTTTCGGCTCTATGTCCCAACCCAAATCTCATCTTGTAGCTGTCATAATTCCCATGTGTTGCAGGAGGGACATGGTGGGATATAATTGAATCTTGAAGGCAGGTCTTTCCTCTACTGTTCCCAGGATAGTGAATACGTCTCATGAGATCCGATGTTTTAAACATGGGAGCTCCCCTGCACAAGAACTCTCTCTTTGCCTGACACCAACCATGTAAGATGTGACTTGCTTCTCCTTGCCTTTCACCATGATTGTGAGGCCTCCTCAACTATGTGTAACTGTAGTTCCATTAAACCTCTTTTTCTTCCCAGTCTCTGGTATGTCTTTAGCAGTGGCAAGAAAACAGACTAATACAATACATTGGTACCAGGAGTGGGTGCTGCTGAAAAGATACCTGAAAATGTGAATGCGACTTTAGAACCAGGTAAACAGGCAGAGGTTGGGACAGTTTAGAGAGCTCAGAAGAAGAAAGGAAAATGTAGGAAAATTTGGAACTTCATAGAAACTTGTTAAATGGCTTTGCCTATAATGTTGATAGCCATATGGACAATAAAGTCTAGGCTAAGATGGTCTCAGGTGGAAATGAGAGACTTGCTGGAAACTGGAGCAAAAGTGACTCTTGTTATATTTTAGCAAAGAGACTAGAAGTGTTTACCCCTGCCTTAGAAATTGGTGGAACTTTGAACTTGAGAGAGATGATTTAAGGTATCTGGCAGAAGAAATTTCTAAGTAGCAAAGCATTCAAGAGATGATGTGTGTGCTGTTAAAGGCATTCAGTTTTAAAAGGGAAACAGAGCCTAAAATTACAAAAAATTCTCTGCCTGATAGTGCGATAGATAATAAAAGCCCATTTCCTGAGGAGAAATTCAAACCAGCTGCAGAAATTTACGTAAGTTACAAAGAACCAAAATAATCACTAAGGCAATGGGGAAAATGTCTCCATGGAATGTAAGAAACCTTTGCAGCAGCCTTTCCCATCACAGACCCAGGGTCCTAGGAGGAAAAAAATGCTTTCATGGGATGGGACCAGGATCCCCATACTGTGTGCAGCCTAGGAACTTGGTGCCCTGAATTCCAGCCACTCTAGCCACGGCTGAAAGCGCCCAACACAGAGCTCAGGCAGTTACTTCAGAGGGTTGAAGCCCCAAGCCTTCACAGCTTCTATGTGGTGTTGAGTTTGTGAGTGAACAGAAGTTAAGAATTGGGGTCTGGGAACTTCCACCTAGATTAAAGAGGATATATGAAAAAAACACCTGAATGCCCAGGCAGAAGTTTGCTGCAGGGTGGGGCCCTCATGAAGAACTTCTGCTAGCATGATGAGGAGGGAAAATATGGGGTTGTGCCTCCAGAGTCCCTACTGGGGCGTCATGGAGTGAAGCTATGAGAAGAGGGCTTGTATCCTCCAGACCCCAAAATTATAGATCCACCAAGATTTTGAACCATTCACCTGGAAAAACTGCAGACACTCAATCCCAGCCTGTGAAAGCAGTCAGGAGAGAAACTGTACCCTTCAAAGCCATAGGGGTGGAGCTGCCCAAGACCATGGGGGCTCACCTCTTGCAACAGGGTGACCTGAATGTGAGACCTGGGATCAAAAAGATCATTTTGGAGCTTTAAGATTTCAATTCTCTGCTGGATTTTGGACTTGCATGGGGCCTGTAGCCCCTTTATTTTGGCCAAATTATCTTACCTGGAATGGCAGTATTTTCCCAATGCTGGTACTTTCATTGTACATAGGAAGTAACTACCTTGCTTTTGATTTTCCAGGCTCATAGGCAGAAAGGACTTGCCTTGTCTCAGGTGAGACTTTAGACTGTAGACTTGTGAGTTGGTGCTGAAATGAGTTAAGACTTGGGAGACTGTTAAGAAAGCATGATTGGTTTTGAAATGTGAAGACATGAGATTTAGGAGGGGTCAGAAGTAGAATTATACAATTTGGCTCTGTGTCCTGCCCAAATCTCATCTTGTACTGTAGCTCCCTTAATTCCCACATGTTGTATGAGAGACCTGGTAATTGAATCGTGGGGGCAGAATTTTCCTGTGCTGTTCTTGTAATGGTGAATATGTCTCAAGATCTGCTGGTTTTAAAAATGAGAGTTTCCCTGCATAAGCTCTCACTCTTTGCCTGCTGCCATTGTAACTTGCTCCTCTTTGTCTTCCACCATGACTGTGACTGTGAGGCTTCCCCAGTCTTGTGCAACTGTAGGTCCATTAAACCTCTTTTCCTTCCCAGTCTTGTGTATGCCTTTATCAGCAGCATGAAAAATGAACAAATACACGTAGTTATTTCAGTTTCAACATCTCATTTGAGTGAGTATAAGACCTCGGCTTCTTAACTGTATATAACAATTAAAATTAGGTGTACTTTTCACCCATTCTGATAAAGAAGTACATCACCTTGCAAATCACATTCTATTAGTTCCCCTTGAGCATAATAACAAAAATATTGGAATCCAACCTTGTCAATATATTTCATGCAGTCCCAGAATTATTTTTCCTCTGGATGTCCTCTTTTTCCTGTGTCTATCAATCTAAAACCTTAACATCAAATTTAGCTAAATTATTTCATATCCTCAGTTTACACTTAATCTCATAATTCATGTATCCGCAGTGTGGAAGCAGAGCACAGTATTTTTATTGCCCCTTTCTTAACCTTTCTCACTCATTCTTTTCTTTCTGCATCTGTTTTCCTTTTCTGATGTAAGCCTAGGAGGAGGGATTAGGGTAAAGCTAGTATGCTGCTTTTGCAATGTACAGGAAATATATTCAACAAATTTATTTAATTTTGCTGTCTAGTATAAAGAATTGGGAAAATATATTAATCAAGCTTTAATAAAATCCATGTGTCAGGGTTATAACATACATTATGGTACTAAAAGAAAAGATGATATGCAAATAACACCTGCATAATACCATACATAAAATCAATTTATTGGCTGCAGCAACTTAAAAAATACCAAAATGAAAATGCAATTTTGAATTTTTGAATGTGTCTAGGTGGTTAAAAACCTTGGACAAGTAAATAAACTTTATTTCTAATTTCCTTTCCTATTATAAAGAAAATACAGATTGGTTGATCTCTAATACTCTATAAAGATATAATCAAAATTTTATTGTCATAAATTACATTTATTCTTACAGTGAAAATAAATCAATTATAATCTATAATAGTATAAAAATGAGATCTACACCTCTTAATAACCAACCAGTTATGTGAATATCTGGCAGACAAACCATATAAGTATGCACTGGATAATGATTTGAGGTTATTTTTTTATCCTTTCCTCTCTAGCTTAGGTAATTGAAACTGCTACAGATGGCCTCAGACTTATAATGATTCAACTCATAATTTTTGACTTTACAATAGTGCAAAAGTGATATTCATTTAGCAGAAACCATACAACCATTCTGTTTTTCACTTTCAGTGAAAGATTCAATAAATTACATGTGATATCCAAGACTTTCTTATAAAATAGGCTATATGTTAGATGATTTTGCCCAACTGTAGGCTTATGTAAGTGTTCTGAGCATGTTTAAGGTAGGACAGGCTAAGCTATGATGTTTGGTAGATTAGATACATTAAATGCATTTTTGAATTATAATACTTTCAATTTACAATGAGTTTATCAGGATGTAATATTATTGTAAATTGAAGCACATCTGTATCAGCCAGTCCATCAAGAGAAAAGCAATTCCATCTTCCTTTCCAAAGAAAATAATCTGAGGGTCTTGTTATTCTTTTAAAATTAGCAGGATTTCTTCTTCTTTCAATATTAAAATACTTATTAAATGGTCAATCAATTTAAGCACTTATTAAAATTAAATGAAAGACTAAGGTTAAAATTATGCAACTAAGAAATTATTTCAAATGTTTTAACTGTGTGAATCCAGGTGAAAATCTTAAGTTCATATAAAATATTCTTAATGGTTCTAATATAATTGTCAATTTTAAGGTAACGCAAATTGAATGCCCATGACCTTGTTCTATCTTTTGCTAAAAAAACAAACAAACAAACAAACAAACAAAACAAATAAAAAAAAAACTTCAGAGCCCAAAGTTGAAAATAATTAACAGAAAAATGAATTCAAGTAGACATATATATAGGTGCATATATATTCCTTCCTTCCTTCCTTCCTTCCTTCCTTCCTTCCTTCCTTCCTTCCTTTCTCTCTTCCTCCCTCCCTCCCTTCCTCTCTTCCTCCCTCTCTTTCTCTCTCCTTCTGTCTTTCTTGCTTGCTTTTTCTTATAAATAGCCCCAAGAAATTTAGGATATGGGATAACCTTAATTTTATAAATTTATAAGAAATACCTCCAAGAAATGTAGGATATGAGAAGTAAATACAAAGACTCATAAGCTA
Source organism: Sapajus apella (assembly GCF_009761245.1). Classification (NCBI taxonomy): domain Eukaryota; kingdom Metazoa; phylum Chordata; class Mammalia; order Primates; family Cebidae; genus Sapajus; species Sapajus apella. The sequence continues at coordinate 5,407,769 of NW_022436967.1, forward strand.
CATGTGATTTTGTTCTACCTCATATTTTCGTTTCATATGCAAATGAGCAACAAAAGAAAAACCAGTGAAAATAACAGAGAAAAAATATAGATTGATACTCAAAATATCATAGAGACACATAGGTTAATATTCAAAAAGATAGGAATAATTGCTATAAGAAATTAAAATTATGTAACACTGAAACATTTAAAAAAATAGAATCTATAACACAGATAATTGTAACATCTTAATTATGATAAAATGATGTTTTCATTAGTTAAAGCAGAATTGAAAGTCGAGCATTTCACACCATGCAGATAATGATTAGAGGTAATCAAATCCCTTAAATAAATTTACCTTATTACACAAATTATTCACCTTAATTATCAGTTTGGCCTGCTCTCTTTAGATGGTCATTCATTTCTCATGTGTGCAATTTTCCTCAGTTAGAACATGTAACTAATGTGATAGAGATGGAATTTTCTAAATGTTGGTGTATTGGAATTTGTGCCAAGTGCTAATTCTTTTTGGCACATCATGATGTTTCATGACTTTTTTTAAAGGGTAACTTGTTTCCTCTGCCTGAAATCATCTATTGTTGTTGTGGGAACTTATTCCCAGAACCTAGCCTAGTGCTAGTACAAACTAAATCTCCAAAGTTATTGAACTAAATAATTTGAAGAAGAAACCCAATAAATAATGTATATGGATGGTCAAAACTATGAAATGACTATACAATTATATTAGTATAACTAACACTTTAAGAGTCAACCAAGTACTCTTTCTTCATTTTATTCAAAACAGTGAAATATTTTGCATTTAGCTTTAGGGTCATATCACTCAAGAAATGCTATGGGAGAATTCAAATTTCTGTGAACCAAATTTACTGCTTTGCAGATAATCTAGACTATCTCCCTCAAAATACATCTCTTTCTTGTAGAAATGCATTGTTCACAAGAAGCCACCAAAAAGTCAATTCATCCCCGTTGGAGAATGCAGGGCAATTGAAAGATTTGCTGAATCTGTATAACAGAAGATGTGAGAATGCTCTATTTGTTAATAAATAGATTTTGTATGTCTACAGAGCATTCTTAGTAAAAACAAAGTCTTTAAATCACTTCAAAATATCTCTACAATATTTTGTCAAATGCATATTAAAATATATGTTTATGTACTACACTAGACAATGAAGAACAGTAATAAAAATGTAAACCCAGGAACAATCCATACTAAAATGCTATTTTGTCACTTAAATTCATTTTTATCCTAGACTACTCATGTAAGATATTTGAAACAGGGCTACAGCTATGAAAAGAGTTGTTGAAGGAAAGACTAATGAAGTGTTTTGCTTTTTGAGGCCATTTTCCAATATTTTTATATGTACCCTTATATAATATGAAGATTCTTTTCTCACTTCAGGCCATTTGCCTCTTTGTCAAACAAACATGAAATTGTTAAGAGAATTTAAGTTATTAGATTTATAATCCCTCTGACATGAACTTCAAATACTAGTTTCACAGAAAAATGATATTTAATATATAATATAAATTTTTATATGGTCATTTAATGTGAAATCTAAGTTGGAAAAATGTAACAGATATTTATTTTATCTATCACCCTACCTGTGACTTTTTTTTAACTTATAGATAGTGGTAGGCTGGAGTGGTGTCCTCTGAAGAGCAATTTTGCCTCTCTCTGTTCAACTCTGTGTTTTATAAAATCACATAAATAGGCCAGGCATGAAGGCTCATGCCTAAATCCCAGCACTTTGGGAGGCCAAGGCAGGTGGATCACTTGAGGTCAGGAGTTTGAGACCAATCTGGCCAACATGGTGAAACCCCGTGGCTACTAAAAATGCAAAAATTAGCTGAGTGTGTTTGTGCCTACCTGTCATCCCAGCTACTTGGGAGGATGAGGCAGGAGAATTGCTTGAACCTGGGAGAGAGAGGTTGCAGTGAGCTGAGATCGTGCCACTGCACTCCTGCCTGGGTGACAGAGCAAGACTCTGTCTTAAAAAATAAACAAACAAAAAATCATATGAATAGCTTTATAATAAGTAACTTTGGGGGTAGTTTATAAATCAGTAGATGCTACGAATCTCCTAATGAATAATTGACTGTTAACCATTTATCACTATACCACTGAACTACACTAGTGACCTTTGTGTTGCCTTAGTCCCTAAACTATATGCTAAGATGAAATGTTTCGAATGGACAGAGAAGCCTCTTGTATTTTTTGAATTAATATAATTTAATGAGTGTGAGCAGTTAACTTATTTTGTGTCAAAAGATGACCGAGTTAGTGGAAAGTTGCTGATTACACACTTTTTATATTTCATTATTGCGCTTGTCAATTTGAACACATTTTCCTAAAAGGGTCTAATTAATGGAACAAAGGAGAGAACCTTTAAACTTAAATTTCTTATTAGTAAAACTGAATAGTGAGAGAATCAGCAAGACTGGGTGAAAATGAAGTCAAATGAAATATTTTTTATAGGATGTTTAACAAATTTTTATTGAATACAAATGAAAAATATACACTATGCCATCGATGGTGGTTAATTAAATAAGTTATTAAACTGAAGAGACCTACCCCTAAACCAATATTTATAGAACCTTGTACTAACTACTTTTATAAATGCCTAAAATGTTCTGGTAAATCTAAGAAAGAGGCTGATAGGTTTTAGCAGGTTTTAGGAGTATTTGAAAAGGGGAACAATGTGGCTTTTAAAATATAATTTCCCAAATAACTTTAATTTTCCCATTTGACTTTGTGTTTGTGAAAGTATCCAAGACAAAATCATAAACTAATGCATCATCTTGAACTATCATGATAAGTAATTTTTTTCTTTCCTTATTTATTTATTTATTTTTTTGAGACAGACTCTCAAATGGCTGGTGTGCAGTGGCACCATCTTGGCTCACTACAACCCCTGCCTCCTAGGTTCCAGTGATTCTCCTACCTCTGCCTCTCAAGGAGTTGTGACTACAGGCACATGCCACCATACTCAACTAATTTTTATAGTTTGGGTAGAGACAGGATTTCACCATGTTGGCCAGGCTGTTCTTGAACTCTTGACCTCAAGTGATATGCCCGCCTTGGTCTTCCAAATTGTGAGCCACTATGCTCAGCTGATAAATAAATTCTTAAATTAAGTAGTTTGTCACTTGCATTCTGTTTATGAAGCAAGTTACTTAAATGTTCATTGAAGTTCATTGCAAAACAAGCAGACAAAAATTCAATCTCTCCTTATAATGAGTTGACGACTATATTTATCTTATATATAAAACCTGAATTTCTCTAAAAATTACCAATGTGGGGGTACATAGAGAGTCAAATCCTTTATGCTAAATTGTATTCCACTGTCTCTGTGATTTTTGCCCCGTATGCATTTAAAAGTTCTTTGTCCAATAATTTCCCCTCAGCTATATGTGGGGTCTCCATAGTGTAGCTTATAGACCCATAAATCACTGGACTTATGAAAAGGATTAAAATGCACTGTGATCTGCTATGAAATTTTTCCTTTTGCCTTTTTAAAAGTGATTCTTAAATAGGTGTCTCACCTTATGGTTCGAAGGTTAAAACATATAAGAGAAGCACACAATACCGAAATAGACAGTTTTATGTATTGTCAGAAAATAGACACACAGTGTATCTACCAGTTAGATCAAGGAATACAAACCTGACAGGATCTCAGCAGACACCCTATGCCTGCTGTCTATCAATGTGGCCTTTCTTGTTCCCTACCTTAACTAACATTTTCATTTCTATCTTTCAGGGTTTTTTCATATTTTTAAAAAACTTTACATACATGGAATATTATATAATGTATTATTTCATGACTGGTTTACTTTGTTAAATATTACATTTGTAAGATTCGCCTGTATCCATAGTTTTATTTCATTTTCATTATTATATACCATTACATTCTATAGTTGTTTCAGGGTTTATTTATTAATTTTACTGTCGATAGGCCTTTAGGTTCCTTTTAAGTTCTAGATATTAGAAGCTGTGCTTTTCTGAACTTTCTTTGACGTCTTCTGATGTACATGTACACTAATTTTTATTGTACAGGAATAGATTTTTCATATAATTTATTAATACTATATAGATATGTATTGTGATAGATGACAAATTGACCAAATAAGTTTATGGATTTAAATTTTCATCAACAATTTTTTCAAAATTTCAATTTTTATCATTGTCAATGATTGGTACCATCAGTTTTATAAATTATAAATTTACTAGTAAATATATATTTTATTTCAGTGATATTAAGCCTTTTATTAAAATAATATATACTCAAAAGCTCCCAACTACTAAATATACAGCTCATTTTTAGTAGAGATCACCACATTTATGGATTTTACTTCCAGGACTTGACCAGGTTGTTAGGGTGAAGACCTGAAGAAAATGCTCCATGTTTCTGGCACAGGAACAGAGAAGTAACTACTTTGAAATACATTCAGAGAACTGTCCACAAAAACAGTCTGCTCTGCATAAGAGAAGACATTAGCATTATCTGGCCTGAGGAAAAGAAGGGTGCCCTCTAGTCTTCCTGATTCACTGAGCGAATTTGGAGGAACTAAAAAAGGCTTGTCAAAGCCACAGTCCAGGGATACAGGCCCACGAAAAGACTAAAATTTAATATGAGATTACAGAATGCTTCCCCTTTTCCATAACTTGAGGCTTAAGCAAGAGGACTCTAATGAAATAAACATGGATTGCAACTGAGAGAGCTGCACCACATAAACACGGTTTAAAATGTAATTCTTAGGGAAACCCAAAGGCAACAGAGGAAACAAAATCAAGAACCCTAGAGGAATTTGAAGCCTCTGATACATACAACTACAGAAAATATTAAATAAAAGTTAAATTAAAGCTAGAAACACATGAAACCTCTCACTAAAGCCTGACTTACCTATGTTCCTATTACTAAATACATCATGTCTAGCTTTCTACAAAAAAAAATCAAAAGGTATGATAAAAGACAGGATAAAAGTATGATGAAACAAAGTAATTACAAGTATCTGATTCAGGCATGACACAGATTCTGAAATTAGCAGCCATTAAATTTAAAATAATAGTGGTTAATATATTAAGGACTCTAATGAAAAAAAATAGACATGTAAAATCATACAGGCAATGTAAGCGCAGCAATTAAAACTCCAAAAATAATCAATGAAAAATACTAAAAATAAAAATATAAAATAAGTAAATAATAACTTAATGGGCTCTTCGGTAGACTGGGTGCTATGGTTTGAATGTCCATATCAAGACTCATGTTCAAATTATTGTAATTGTAACAGTATTAAGAGGTGGGGGTGGGGGCAAGATAGCCAATTAGAAACAGCTGTGGTCGAAACTCCCAGCTAGAAGAATAAAAATGGCAAGTGAGTGCTGCATCAGCAACTGAGGTATCCAGGTTCTCTCACTGGGGCTGACAAGGCAGTTGGCGTGACTCATGAAGAGCAAGAAAAAGCAAGGTGGTACCAAGGTCCACCTGGGAGCCACTTAGGGCAAGGGGAGCTCCCACCTGCAGCAGAGAGATGGTTTGTGATAATGCTACCCTGCCCAGGAAACCACATTTTTCCCCCCACAAATCTGTGCAACCCATGGATCAGGAGATCTTCCTTATGAGCTCATGCCACCAGGGCATTGGGTCCTAAGCATGGAGCTGAGCAGATTCTCAGTGACCATTCATCTGGAGATTGCCTAAGACTACCAAGTTCCTGGGAGGAGGGGTGGCAGCTGTCACTGCAGCTCCAGTCTGCTATCTTCCCCCTTCTCATGCTAGGGAGACAAAATGGTTTGTACACAGAGGAATTCCCCACAGTGCAGCACAGTGGTTGTGGCAGATCATGGCCAGACTGACTCTTTAGATTGGACTCTGACCCATTCCTCCTCACTGGGTGAGGGCTCCCTGCAGGAATTTCAGTCACTCTAGCCATGGGTTTAGGGAGGAACTCTGATCTCCCTGGGATTGAGCCCTTGCAGGGAGGGGCAACTGTGTTCTCTGAGAATAAGCAAACTTAGTCTTTTTTTTCTTGCTGACTCTGAGGAATCTGGGCAGCCCAGATGAGTGGGAATTCCACCAGTGGAGCACACTCCCTGCACCAAGGAGCAGCCAGAGTGCTTTATTAAGCAAGTCCCAGATCCCATGCCTCCTGACTGGGTGAGACACCTCAACAGGGGTCACCAGACACCTTGTATGGAAGTATTCCCACTGGCATCATGTTGGAGCCTCTCTGGGACAGAGATCACAGAAGAAGAAGAGGCAGCCATCTTTCCTCTTCTGCATCCTTCACTGGTGACATCTCCAGGTGTGTGAGAGACCCAGGAAAGCAAACCAGGAAAGAGACCCAGCAAACTGCACCAGCTCTATGAAAAAGGGGCCTGACTGTTAGAAGAAAAACAAACAGAAAGCAACAACAACATAGCATCAACAAAAATGTTCCCACAAAAACCTCATCCAAAAGTCAGCAGCCTCAAAGATTGAAGCTAGATAAACTCACAAAGATAATAAAGAATCAATGAAAAAATGCTGAAAATTCAAAAAGCCAGAGTGCCCTTTCTCCTCCAAAGGGTCAAACATCTTTCCATCAAGGACACAGAACTGGGAGGAGGCTGAGATAGATAGAGACAGAAGTAGGCTTCAGAAGATAAGTAATAACAAACTTTGCTGAACTAAAGGAGCATGTTCTAACCTAATGCAAAGAAGCTAAGAACCATGATGAAACATTACAGGAGTTATTAATCATAATAACCAGTTTAGAGTAGAACATAAATGACCATATGGGGCTGAAAAACACAACACGAGAGCTTCACAATGCAACTGCAGGTATCAATAACCAAATAGACCAAGCAGAGGAAAGAAATTCTGAGCTTGAACACTATCTTGCTAAAATAAGACAAGCAGACAAGATTTAAAAAAAAAGAATGAAAAGCAATGAACAAAACCTCTGAGAACTATGGGATTATGCAAAAAAGACTAAACCTGTGACTGATTGGGCTACCTGAAAGAGACAGAGAGAACAGAACCAAATTAAAAAATGTATTTCAGGATATTATCCAGGAGAAACTTCTCCAACGTAACAAGACAGGCCAAATTCAGAAAATTCAGAGAACCCCAGCAAGATACTCCATGAGAATATTAACCCCAAGACATATAATCATCAGATTCTCCAAAGTTGAAAAGAAGAAAAAAAATTAAGGGGAGCCAGAGAGAAAGATAGGGTCACCTACAAAAAGAAGCCCTCATCAGACTAACAGCAGACCTCTCAGAGGAAACCACTATAAGTCAGAAGAGATTGGGAGTTAATATCAACATTATTAAAAAAAAAAAATTCCAACCCAGAATTTCACATTCAGCCAAACTAAACTTTATAAGAAAAGGAGAAATAAAATCCTTTTCAGACAAGCAAATGCTGAGGGAATCTGTGACCACTAGGTTTGCCTTGTAAGAGCTTCTGAAGAAAACACTAAATGTGGACAAGAAAAGCCATTATTAGCCACTGAAAAAACACACTGAAGTACACAGAACAAGAACACTATGAAGCAGCTACATGAACAAGTCTGCAAAATAATCAGCTAACATCATGGTGACAGAATCAAATTCACACATGGCTATATTAATTTTAAATGTAAATGGAATAAATGTCGCAATTAAAAGAGACAGAATGGCAAGCTGGATAAACAGTCAAGGCCCATGTGTGTGCTGTATTGAAGAGACCCATCTGTCATGCAAAGACATACAGAGGCTCAAAATAAAAGGATGGAGAAAAATGTACTAAGCAAATGGAAAGCAGAAATTAACAGGGGCTGCAATCCAAGTTTCTGACAAAACAGACTTTAAACAAACAAAGATCAAAAAAGACAAAGAAGGATATTACATAACAGTAAAGAGATCAATAAGAAGAGCTAACTATCCTAAATAGATATGCATCCAATACAGGAGCACCCTGATTCTTAGAAACCTACAAAGAGACCAAAACAGCATGGTCCTGGTACAAAAACAGAAACATAGACCAATGGAACAGAATAGAGATATCAGAAATAAGACTGCACATCTATAATCATCTAATCCTTGACAAACCTGACAAAAACAAGCAATGGAGAAAGGATTCCCTATTTAATAAATGGTGGTGAGAAAACTGGCTAATCATAAGTGAAAAATTGAAACTGCACCCCTTTCTTATACCTTGTACAAAAAGGTATAAGTTGAATTAAAGCTTTCAATGTAAAACCAAAAACTATAAAAACCCTAGAAGAAAATCTAGGCAATAACATTCAGGACATAGGCATGGGCAAAAATTTCATGATGAAAACACCAAAAACAATAAAACAAAAGCAAAAAATAACAAATGGAATCTAATTAAACTAAAGTGCTTCTGCACAGCAAAATAAACTATTATTAGAATGAATAGACAACCTACAGAATGGAAGAAAATTCTTGCCATCTATCCATCTATCAATGATCTAATAGCTAGAATCTACAAAAAACTTAAACAAATTTACAAGAAAAAACCAACCCCATTAAAAAGTGGGCAAAGTCGGGCATGGTGGCTCACGCCTATAATCCTAGCACTTTGGGAGGCCAAAGCAGGCATTTCATGAGGTCAGGAGTTCAAGACCAGCCTGATCAATATGGTGAAACCCCATCTCTAATAAAAGTACAAAAATTATCCAGGCATGGTGGTGTGCACCTATAGTCCCAGCTACCTGGGAGGCTGAGGCAGGAGAATCACTTTAAACCTCATGGTGGTATGTGCCTGTGGTCCCAGCTACTTGGGAGACTGAGGCAGGAGAATTGCTTGAACCCGAGTGGTGAATGTTGCAGTGAGCTGAGATTGTGCCACTGCACTCCAGCCTGGGTGAGAGTAGCAAGAATCCATCTCAAAAATTTTAAAAAGTGAGCAAAGTACATGAACAGACACTTCTCAAAGAAGGCATTTATGCAGCCAAGAAATACATGAAAAAAAGCTCAACATCGCTTATAAAGAGTGAAATGCAAATCAAAACCACAATAAGGTATCATCTCACGCCACTCAGAATGGCAATTATTACAAAGTCAAGAAACAACAGAGGCTGGTAAGGCTTTAGAGAAATAGGGACAATTTTACACTGTTGATTGGAGAGCAAATTAGTTCAACAATCTTGGTAAACAATGTGGTGATTCCTCAAAGACCTTGAGGCAGAAATACCACTTGACCCAGCAATCCCGTTACTGGGTATTATGTTACAAAGAAACATAAATCATTGTATTATAAAAACATATGCATATGTATGTACATTGCAGGACTATTCACAATAGTGAAGACATTGAATCAACCCAAACGCCCGTCAATGATAGACTAGATGGAGAAAATGTGGTTCATATACAACATGGAATACTATGCAGCCATTAAAAGAAATGGGATAATGTCCTTTGCTGGGATATGAATAGAGCTGGAAGTCATTATCCTCAGCAAATTAACACAGAAACAAGAAACCTAACACTACATATTCTCACTTATAAGTAGGGGCTAACCAATGAGAACACAGGGACACAAGGAAAGGAATAATGCATCCTGGAAGCTGCGAGGGGTTGGGGGATGGGAGAGGATCAGGATAAATAGCTAATGCATGTGGTGCTTAATACCTAGGTCATTGATTGACAGGTGCAGCAAACCACTATGGCACATGTTTACTTATGTAACAAACCTACATAACCTACACATGTATTCCAGAACTTAAAATAAAATTTAGAGGATGATCCTTTACAAAAAAAAAAAAAAAAAAAGCATGGCCTTTACAAGTGTCTGGATTCTAAGGGCTGTGCTCTTGTGAAGTGAAGAGATTAATGTCATTATTGTGGGGATTTTTTAGTTTCCCTGACAACAAACTGTTTTAAAATGAAGTTCACCCTTCTTTCTCTCTGTGTGTATATTTGCCCTCCACCATAACACAATGTAGCAAAAAGACTCTCCCCAGATGTCCACATCCTGCTTTTAGAATTCCTAGCCTTCAGGACTATGTGACATAAATTTATTTTCTTTATAAATTATCCAGTTGATGGTATTCTGTAGTAGCTGCATAAAATGAACTAAAACACTGGACAAAGCTGAGAGAATAATTAGGGAGCATGATGACATGTAAATAGAAACTTTCTAAACTGAAATGCAAACAACAACAACAAAATAATAATAGTACCCAAGAACTGTGCGACAATTTCAAAAGGTATAGCATGCATGTAACTGGAACATCAGAGAGAAAAAAATAGAGATCATTGATGAAAAATATTTGAAGTATTAATAGTCATGTCCAAGAATTTTTAAAATCTAATTACAGACACAAAGTCATAGATCCAACTATAATAATTACAAAACATAATAATTACAAAGGAAGTTTTGGATCCAAAAACTGACTCAAAATGATACATATAATTTTAATAACTCTATTAAATAAATTGACTTTCTAGTTTCTAAGTTTTCTGTAAAAGAAAAAGTCAAGGGTTATATAGTCTTAGTGTCAGTTTCTACCAAACATTTGTATCCTCTATCCCCTTCAGCATGTATATGTAATACATTTATACAATAGTGAAATTCACCTGTCATAGCCTGAAATCAGTCTGTACCCCTATGCCCTAGTTGATTTGTTGAAAAATACTATGTACAGTAAAATTCAGATATTTTAGTGGATAATTATATGGCTTTTGACTAAGTTATAAAGATGTATGGCTACAGCTACAATTTCATACAGAACACTCCCAATGTTTAGTACGTATAGGTGTGTGATAATTTTATATTTATATCTTACTTGTAAAAATGGCTCAGAATTTTTATATACAATTTACTCAGCTTTTTCTTCTGTTAAAATATTATATAACCATAGGAGATTTATCAAAATTAAGAAATTAACTTCATGATTAAAATAAATTAAATCATGATACTCTTAACTACAATGCAGAGCTTGTTTGGATTCAGCTAGTTCTTTCCACTATCATTTTGCTGTTTGAGGATCCAGTCTGGTATGCTACATCACATTTATTGTCCTACTTGTTTCCTTCATTCTGTGATCATAACTCAGTCTTCTTCTGTCTTTTATGACCTCTGCACTATTGAAGAACACTTGTCATTAATTTTACATAAAATGTCTCTAAATTTGGGGTTGTAGTTTTAATCTAAAGATTAAAATGGAGGTGTTCACTACTGGGAAAAGTAAAACTGAAGTGCTGTGCCCTCCTTGGTCAGGAGGTATTTAATATTTACAGGTAATGCTAGACATGGTGGCCTTGGTCATCCAAGTAAAGTTCATTCACGCTGGTGAAATTGTCATTTTTCCCTTTGTAATTTTGCTAAATATTTGGGAGAAGATACTTTAAGATAATTCACATGTTCTAGTTCTGCTTAAACTTTTCTCAATAGTATTACCATCCATCAGAAGATTGTGTGTGCAGTAACTTTCTTCTATCTCATCAAGAAACCTAGCTCAAATGACCTACAACATAGTTCTTATTTGTTCAACCATAGTATAGAAAAACAGTTGTTTTAGAATTTCTAAATCATATCTCTGTGAGAAATAATTTACTTACTATAATAATAGGTTACATTACTATTGTTCGGTTCCTTTGATCTTTAGCCATTTGATATCCATTCAATATCCACACTGATACAAGATAATGAATTGATATTATTTTCTGATGATAATCTATAGTAAGGCTAGGTATTTATATCAAACTTTAGTGTTACCTGAAACATATTATATGGCTTAAAGAAATTCTTTTTAGTTTTTTTAACACAAAGGGTCTCACTTTGTCACCCAGGCTAGAGTGCAGGGGTACAATCATGGCTCATTGCAGACACAGACTCTTAGGCACAAGTAATCCTCTGAGTAGGTGGGACTATAGGCATATGCCATCATGCCTGGTTATTTTATTATTATTATTACTATTATTATTATTAATTGTACAGACAGAGTCTCACTACATTGCCCAGTCTGGCCTCAAACTCCTGGACTTGGATCAATGCTCCTGCCCAACGTCCTGGGATTACAGATGTCCAGCATTCTTAATTATTATACTGTCACATCATGTTCTTACTCATGATAAGGTAGATATGTTCAGATTATTAGAAAGAATACATTTTTATATGAAAATAAATCATCAAACTTCACATGAGGGAAAGAATAGTGAAAAATTAAGCAACAATTTTACTGACTGATTACTTAGTGGAAAAAAAAGTAATTTAAGAAGGCATATAACTCTGCCCACATATCACAGGATCTGTGATAAACACAATTACCAAATCTTCTAAATTTTAAGTAAAAGAAAATGAAATTAGGCTGATTCATCTCAGATTGTCTTTATATAGTGATATATATAAATACATATATATAGTGAGATACATATATATGTACTATATATACATGTATATATAGTACACCTTTATATAGGTTCTTCAAAATCTTTATTGTTCCTGAAATTTATTAAATAATTGCCTTAGACATCTAAGCTTTGTAGATAATCTGCTCTTCAGAAATCGGACCAAGTATTTAAAAATAATAAGATAAACAATACTAAGAAAATAAAGTGAAAGAATAAAATCATTGTCACAAGCAAGTAAAGGGAAATCAATTTTTTCCATGTAGCATAAGATAAAAGCATACCATCAGGCTCAGTTTTTTTTTTCTTTGAAATATTGCATTAACTTTACTAAAATATGTACATGGACAAATATATAATGACATAAATAAGTTTGAATATTAGACACTGTTTTAAATAGCATTTGTTTTGACTCATTTGCTGTTTCTTTTCTTTGTAAAATATACTGAACATGAATGAAAAACGCTATTGTATTTATGAAAGCTAAAGATATTTTAAAAGCCTTGAAAAAGCTAATGCACTAAAAATACTTGCTGGTGAATAGACGTGGGTGACACAATTACAAAGGATCAGAAATGTTAAAAATATGCTGCATTTAGTGTATTTTTACAACAGTCTCTAAATTCTCACTTCACTTTAAAAAACTGAAAATGAAAATTTCAAAAAGTATGCTACCGGTATGTTTTATAAAGGAAAAGTGATAAATATTTGCCCTCAAAATACAGAGGAGTAACATGGCCCTATAACAAAATACAGCAGAATAAATATATTTTTATATGTCTGAAGTTTTTAGAAAGATCAGATGATTTACTTTTTCATTTAACCCAAATTCCTAGTTCCCATGAATAAGAAAGTTTCTGCCCTTCCCTCACTCCCAGACATGAGGGACAAGGATTTTCATTTTATACCATTTGTTTCTATATTTATCTTTTTAATTACTTTCAAGTATTTTGCTTTTGATTTCTCAATATATATTTAACATTTTAATGTTCTTTCTTGTACCTATTTCACTAAGCAAATTATTATATGTACATACATACGTATTTTATCTTATGTTTACTGCTGTCATATTTAGTAGAATACTTTTTTCTCCTCCTGTTTTGTTTTGTTCATTTAATTTCATTCTCTTATCATCTTTGACTATTTCTTCTCCATGGGTGATTTTTCTGTATATTTTTATTAGTCTTTTGTCTTATTTTTCTACAGAAATTTTGGGATTTGTGCTTTTTCATTCATATATAAGAACAGAATATAATTCTAAAAATATAACAGGGAGCCTTGTGTACATGGGCAGAATTTATGAAATAGCCAGCTTCGCTTTAGGACAAATGAGAAGGGAATCTCCCATTGTGCTGGTGACGTTTCAACACCAAAAAGAGAAAGGGTCAATGCGAACCTTAGAATTCTCAGTTAACTGCCAATATTTTCCAATATTGGAAAACATTTTTTTATGTTGTTCTATTTTTAATTTGGCCAAATGGTTATTTGCTTGTTTGGGGTCCAGGGATACATACCTAACTGCTGGTATTCTGTGTCACAGGTAAAATAAGAGTTGGTGGAGATACATCACTATTACCTGTTCCTGTTCAGCCCACATCTCAACATCATTATATCTAATCTCCAGAGCTCTCTGTAACAGATCAGCTCCCCACTTTGATGCTATGCTCTTTGCTGTTAAGTTAGGCTGAGATCTCAACTGCCCTGCCCTCTTTTCTTTACCATAATTTAAAGAAACTGCATAAACTGCATGAAAACTTTTGTTCTTTTTGCTCTCTTGAATAAAAAACTTACAAGTTTATATTTAAGTCTCGACTGCTAAATATCTACCAATTTTATGTATACATTTCTTTTTTTAAAAAAGTTTATTAATTTCTTTTTTAAATTTTAGATTATTTCTTCTAAAAAAAAATGGAATATATATACAGAATATGCAGGTTTGTTACTTAGGTATATATGTGCCATGGTGGTTTGCTGCACCTATTGACCCATCTTCTAAGTTCCCTCCCATTACTCCCCATCATCCAAGAAACCCTGGTATGTGTTGTTCCCCTCTCTGTGTTCATGTGTTCTCATTGTTCAGCTCCCACTTATGAGTAAGAACATGCAGTGTTTGGTTTTCTATTCCTGTGTTAAGTTGCTGAAGATGATGTCTTCCAGTTTTATCCATGTCCCTGCAGAGGATATGATCTTATTCCTTTTTATGGCTACATAGTATTCCATGGTTTATATGTACCACATTTTCTTTATCAAGTCTATCATTGATGGTCATTTGGGTTGGCATGAGTCTTTCCTGCTGTAAATAGTGCTGCCATAAATATACGTGTGCATGTGCTTTATAGTAGAATGATTTATATTCCTTTGGGCATATACCTAGTAATGGAATTGCTGGTTCAAATGGTATTTCTGATTGTAGTTCCTTCAGGAATCACCATACTGACTTCCACAATAGCTGAACGAATTTACATTTCCACCAAAAGTCTCAAAGTGTTCCTAATTATCCACAGCCTTGCTAGCATCTATTGTTCTCTGACTTTTTAATAATCATCATTCTTACTGGTGTGAGATGATATCTCATTACAGTTTTGATTTGCATTTCTCTGATGATCAGTGATGCTGAGTTTTTTTTCATATGTTAGTTGGTTGCATAAATGTCTTCTTTTGAGAAGTGTCTGTCCCTATCCTTTGCCCACTTTTTGACAGGGTTGTTTGTTTTCTTTCCGGTAAATTTGTTTAAGTTCCTTGTAAATTCTGGATACTAGACCTTTGTCAGATGGGTAGATTGCAAAAATTTTCTCCCATTCTCTAGGCTGCTGATTTACTCTGATCATAGCTCCCTTTGCTGTACAGCAGCTCTTTCGTTTAATTAGATCCCATTTGTAAATTCTGGCTTTTATTGCAATTGCTTTTGGAGTTTTTGCCATGAAGTCTTTGCCCATGCCTATGCCCTGAATGGTGTTACCTAGGTTTTCTTCTAGGGTTTTCATGGTTTGGGGTTTTACATTTAAGCCTTTAATCCATTCTGAGTTAATTTTTGTATAAAGCGTAAGGAAGGTGTCCAGTTTCAGTTTTCTGCAGATGGCTAGCCAGTTTTCCCAGCACCATGTAGGAGATCCTTTCCCCATTGCTTGTTTTTGTCAGGTTTGTCAAAGATCAGATAGTTGTAGATGTGTGATATTATTTCTGAGGTCTCTGTTCTGTTCCATTGGAGTATATGTCTATTTTGGTATCAGTATCATGCTGTTTTGGTTACTGAAACCTTGTAATGTAGTTTGAAGTCGGTAGCATAATGCCTCCAGCTTTGTTCTTATTGTTAAGGAATGCCTTGGCTATATGGGGTGTTCTTTGATTCCATATGAAATTTAAAATAGTTTTTTTTTTCTATCTTTGAGAAGGATATTAACGGCAGTTTGATGGGAATAGCATTGAATTTATAAATTACTTTGGACAGTAAGGGCATTTTTGTGATATTGATTCTTTCTATCCATGAGGATGAAACGTTTTTCCATTTCTTTATGTACTCTTATTTCCTTGATCAGTGTTTTTAGCTCTCTTTGAAGAGGTCCTTCACATCCCTTGTTAGCTGTGTTCCTAGGCATTTTATTCTCTTTGTAGTGATTGTGAATGGGAGTTCATTCATGATTTGGCTCTCTGCTTGTCTATTGTTAATATAAAGGAATGCTTGTAATTTTTGCTCATTAATTTGTATCCTGACACTTTGCTGAAGTTCCTTATCTGTTTGAGGAGTTTTGGGGCTGAGATGATAAGGTTTTCTCAGAGACAATTTTACTTCCTCTCTTTCTGTTTGAATAACCCTTATTTCTTTCTCTTGCCTGAATGTCCTGGCCAGAACTTCCAATACTACGTTGAATAGGAGTGTTGAGAGAGGACATTGTCTTGTACAGGTTTTCAAAGGGAATGCTTCCAGCTCTTGTCCATTTAACGTGATATTGGCTGTGGGTTTGTCAAAAATAGCTCTTATTATTTTGACATATGTTCTATCAATACTTAGTTTACTGAAAGTTTTTTAACATGAAGGGATTTTAAATTTTATCAAAGGCCTTTTCTGCATCTATTTAGATAATTATGTAGTTTTTGTCTTTGCTTCTGTTTATGTGATGGATTACACCCTCCCAAGACAAAACCAGGAGGAAGTTGAAGCCTGAATAGACAAGTAACAAATTTGAAGTTGAGGCAATAATTAATAGCCTACCAACCAAAAGTAGCCCAGCAGCTACCACAAATACAAAGAGGAGGTGATACTATTTCCTCTGAAACTATTCCAAACAATAGAAAAGAAGGGACTCGCCGGGCGTAGTGGCTCACACCTGTAATCCCAGCACTTTGGGAGGCCGAGGCGGGTGGATCATGAGGTCAAGAGATCGAGACCATCCTGGCCAACATGGTGAAACCCCATCTCTACTAAAACTACAAAAATTAGTACGGGGTGGTGGCATATGCCTGTGGTCCCAGCTACTCAGGAGGCTGAGGCAGAAGAATTGCTTTAACTCAGGAGGCGGAGGTTGCAATGAGCCGAGATTGCACCGCTGCACTCCAGCCTGGTGGCAGAGAAAGACTCTGTCTCAAAAGAAAAGAAAAAAAAAAAAGAAAAAAAAAGAAGGGACTCCTCCCTAACACATTTTATGAACAAAGCATAATCCTGATAGCAAAACCAGGAACAGAAACAACAAAATAGATAACTTCAAGCCAATATCCCTGATAAACATTGATGTGAAAATCCTCAACAAAATATTGGCAAACCAAATTCAGCAGCACATCAAAAAACTTATCCACCATGATCAAGTGGGCTTCATCCCTAAAATACAAGGCTGGATCAACATTATACATTTCTTAATAGTATTAAATCATATAATTTCGATCTCCCCTTACTTTTTGACATAAATAATTTAAATTTGTTCAACTACAGAGGGAAAGTTATGAGAATGATATTTGCTAAGACTTGAAAATATACCTTCTGCCAGTGAATAGAAAACTGTTTCATGACTTCCAAAAGCTATTGAGTTTTCACTACTTAATTGTAAAACCATTCAAGTAGGCAAAACCTGATGCACTTGTAAGTTTGCTTGTCAAAGATAAATAAAGCCAGATATTACTTAAAGTGGCAGAATCATTTTATTCAATAACTACACACAGTAGGGAAAGGGTTGAGCTCCAACCCAATTTGTACAGAGGTGACTGCCTGGGGTTTTAAAGGGAGAATGAGCGAGTAAAGAGGAAGAGTGACAGGAGCTCACACAGAGTATGGGAAAAATAACAAAGCACTGATTTGTATGAGTGTGAATAGGCCAGCTGCATCCTGGTAGAAGGGAATTGTGGAGGTTAAGATTCTATCCTTTCAAGGAGACTGGGAGACAGAGGCCATGTCCTTATTGATGACTGCATTTCAAAGGTATGGCTTTTAGGTCCTTGAGAAAGACATTCCTGAGATGTAAGAGATAAATTTCAAAGAGACAGAAGAAGTATTTACAAGTGTAAGAATTTGTTATTAAATGCTCTAAAAAATGGAAATCAGGATCTGTTCTCAGATGTTGGCCTAGAGAAATCAGTAAATTCTTTTGGCAGGCCTGAGCTATCTCAGAAAGGAACTTGATCTGAGATGTGCTTTGGGCTGCTAGATGTCATAGTGGGGTTAGTCAAGTCTCTTAGTTCAGGGATTTGGTGGGAGCCCTTATGTGCCAACGGTTCTTTGCAATTCTCAAATCAAATAGTTTAATCCATATTTACACTAAGAAAAAAACATGTCAGGTGAAATGGATAAACGACATTCTGGAGATTTGAGAAATGTCTCTTCTAACCTTAATTATATGGGCATTAAGATAAATAAAGCAGCAAAAGAAAATATTGTTGGTTTTTTCAATTTAGGAAAAATATTGAACATCATGCAATTTTGTAAAATCATTTGTTTTCAGTTTAAATGTGAAGAAATACAGCACATTGTATTCTTAAACTTCTTTGTTTTTGTTCAATTTTTGTCATTGCTGATTAGGTACATTATTAAAGTCCAATCATTTACTGAACATCATTCAAGCACGATAGCATTACTTCTTGTCTTCTTGCTCATCTGTTTTTTTTTTTTTTTTTTTTTTTGACAGTGTCTCATTCTGTTGCTTAGGCTGGTGTGTAGTGGCACAATCTTGGCTCACTGGAAACTCCACCTCCTTGGTCCAAGCAATTCTCCTGCCTCAGCCTCCTCAACAGCTGGGATTACAGGGATTTACCACAATGCCTGGCTAAGTTTTGTATTTTTAGTAGTGAAAGGGTTTCTCCATGCCATGCTGAACTTGAACTCCTGACCTCAAGCTATCCACCCACCTTGCCTCCCAAAGTGCTGGGATTACAGGTGCAAATCACTGATCCTGGCCTACATCTTGCTCATCCGTTCTAAAATTATATGAATTATACTGAATGGGCAAAAGCTGTAAGCATTCCCCCTGAAAACTGGTTGATATGGTTGGCTCTGTGTCCCCACCCAAATCTTATGTTGAATTGTAATTCCTAATGTTGGAGATGGGGCCTGAAGAGAGGTGATTTGATCATGGGGGTAGTTTTTAACGGGTTAGCACTATCTCCCTTGTACTCCTTGTGATAGAGTTCTCACAAAATCTGGTTGTTTAAAAGTCTGTAGAACCTCCCTCTGTGCTCTCTCTCCTGCTTCTCCATGTGAAGATGTGCCTACTTCCTCTACACCTTCTGTCATGATTGTAAGTTTCCTGAGGCCTCCCCAGCCGTGCTTCCTAAACAGCCTGTGGAACTCTGAGTCAATTAACCCTTTTTATTAATAAATTACCCAGTCTCAGGTAGTTCCTTGAACCAAAGTAAGAACAGAGTAATACACTGGTAAAAGATAAGGATGCTTTTTCTCACCACTTCTATTTAGCATAGTACTGGAAGTCCTGGCCAGAGCAATCAGGCAACAGAAAGAAATAAAAGGCACATAACGAAAAATAGAGGTAGTCAAACTATTCCTGTTTGTGAATAATATAATTCTATACCTAGAAAACCCCTTAGTCTCTCTCCAAAATCTCCTTCATCTGAGAGACAACTTCAGCAAAATTTCAGGATACAAAATCAATATACAAAAATTGGTAGTATTTCTATACACCAACAGCATTCCAACTGAGAGCCAAATCAAGAGCACAATACAATTCACAGGAGCCACGAAAAAATAATAAAATATCTAGGAATTTGTCTAACCAGGGAGGTGAAATACCTCTACAACGAGAATTACAAAACACTGCTCGTAGAAATCAGAGATGACACAAACAAATAGAAAAACATTCTATGCCAATGCATAGGCAGAATCAATATCTTTAAAATGGCCATGCTGCCCAAAGCAATTTACAGATTCCATGCTATTTCTATCAAATTACCAAGGACATTTTTGACATAACTAGAAAAAAAATTTCAAAATTCATATTAAACAAAAAAGAGTAAAAATAACTAAGAAAATCCTAAGCAAAAAGAACAAAGCTAGAGGCATCACATTACCTGACTTCAAACTGTACTAAAATGTTACAATAATCCAAACAGCATGGCATGTTACAAAAACAGATGTATAAACCAATAGAACAGGACAGAGAGTTCAGAAATAATGCCACACACCTACAACTATCTGATCTTTAAAAAATTTGGCAAAAACAAGCAATGTAGAAATGACTCCTTATTCAATAAATGGTGATGGGATAACTGGCTAACTATGCAGAATATTAAAATGGGACTCCTTTCTTACAGCATAAACAAAAATGAACTTGAGATGGATTAAATGAACAACCTAAAACTATAAAAACCCTGAAAGATAACCTAGAAAATACCATCTTGGACACAGGACTGAATTATTTTATGAAGACACAAAAAGTAATTGTAGCAAAAACAAAAATTGAGAAATAAAACCTAATTTAACTAAAGAGCTTCTGCACAGCCAAAGACACTATCAATGAAGTAAACAAACAATCTACAGAATAGGAGGAAAATATTTGCAAACTCTGCAACTGATGAAGTTCTAATATCCAGAATCTATAAGGAACTTAAATCAACACACATAAATAAACAGCCCCATTAAACATGGGCAAAGGACATGAACAGACCCTCTTCAAAAGAAGACATACACATGGTAAACAAGCAAATGAAAAGATACTCATCATCCTTAATCATCAGAGAAATGCAAATGAAAACCACAATGAGATATCTTCTCATACCTGTCAGAATGGCTACTTTAAAAAATAAAAAAATAGCAGATGCTGGTAAGTTTGTAGAGAAAAAATGCAGACTTAATACGCTGCTGGGGGGTTGGAATGTAAATTATTTGAGCTGTTGTGGAAAGCATGTTGGTGATTTCTCAAAAAACTCAAAGCAGAATTACCATTCAACTCAGCAATCCTGCTCTCTGATCTATACCCAAAGTAATATAAATTGTTCTACAATAAAGACACATGCATGAAGACACATACACACACAAACGTTTATTCCAGCACTATTCACAATAGCAGAGACATGAAACCAACCTAAATGCTCATCAATAGTAGACTAGATTTAAAAACATGTGATCCGTATAAATCATGGAATAATATGCAAACATAAAAAAAAAGAATAAGATCATGTTCTTTGCAGCAATGTGGATAAGGCCACAGGACATTATTCTAAGCAAACTAACCCAAGAATAAAAAACCAAATACTACACATTCTCATTTATAAGTCGGAGCTAAAAACTGAGTACATATGAACACAAAATAGAGAACAAGAAGGGCCTACTTGAAGGTGAAGTTTGGGGGAAGGTGAAGATTAAAAAACTCCCTATCGGGTACTATGCCTATTACCTGAGTGGCAAAATAATCTGTACATCAAACCCCTGTGGCATACAATTTACCTATATAACAATCATATATGTACTGTACCTAAACTAAAACTTGAAAAAAATATATGTTTACAAAAATCATTGTAATTACTAATAGCTGTAATGCATTTAACACAAAGGCTGACACCAAAATAAACACCCAATAAATGTTAATTGTTTTGGTTGTTGCTGTTATTATGGAACTGACTCATTCCCAGGTCCCTTCAGTGACTACTCTTCATAATTTTAATTTCTATTTGTATTTTCTTTCTACCTATAATCCCCTGTCAATAGTTCACCCCCATGGCATCAACAATCCATGCTGATTTTTCAGTTAGACATCTGCTCTTTTCCATCCCCATAAATCCAAACACCTAAAAGGAACTCATATTTGACATAACTAGTATTTATAATTTAACTAAAAATTCTTCCTTACAAGTACCACCATCCTTATGAAAGACTAATAAACTTTTCCTCTCCCTTCCATTTTTATTGCATTGTTTTTCATAAATATCAAACAATTTGCAGTTTATTTTCGATTCCAAACTTTTATGTTAGATACACCACATGGCTGGGGAAAAAAATAATGCTTTCACGTGTTTCACCAGGAGCGTTCTACTTTTTTTCCTTGTATTCTTCCATGTCGCCATAGATGTGTGGACACATTTCCATTCTAATACATTAAAACATTGTGTTTTATGTGGTTACCCCATAACTGTCTACTAACCAGACATTAACCTGCTGGTATGTGAAGCTTGAGCACCAAGATCCAAATTGTGCTTTCAAAAATATTTCTTAAGAAGTGGATGAAAAATATGGAACTGATCATAAGCACTGATAAAATGTTATACCTCTTAGACAACATCAAAGAAGAAAGGATTTGCACATCTGCCCTATGACATTTTAATTAGCAGCTATGCATAAAATTATGCATAATTGTGGTAGGGCATTAGACATTAAAGATGGGGACATGGATAAGTCTTTATTGGAGGTTATTAAGCCTCATTATACATGGCTCATGCAATCCCAAATTCATCTTTCACTTTTTCCATACCAAGTAAGGCTCCTTTTTTTTTTCCCCCAAGCTGGCTGTATGCCCAGGTTATCAGATATGTTTCCCAAACTTTCTTGGACAACTACGGTTATCCAAGTGACAGTTCTGGCCCACAAAACAAAAGTTTAAGATTTCTGAGAATATTTTGCTTTTCACCACTCTGGCTTGTTGCTCTTTTTCCTTTTTCCTAAGTGGCATCTAGAAAAACAGGATGAAGTAGTTGAAGTGTCTTTGTGTACACTGTAAAGTTATGATTCACCTATTAAAATTATTTTAGTTGCAAGGCAGAAAATGAATGAGACATTAAGACATGTCCCAGCCTTGGGTTACCTACCTTCAAACATGGTAAGTGAAAAAAAAATTCACTTTTGATTAAGCCACTCTAGTCAGTGGTTTGTTATATATGTAGCTAAATAAACCCTTTAACGAATTCAAAATATTATGAACTGAATTAACTCACTTTAGCAAATTTTCAAAATAATTTGAAGATGTTAATTGTGGGGACTGCATTTTCTACATTTTTTAGGAATTAAGCAAATTCTAAATATAATTAATGAAAACTAAGCTTTGTTTTATATATTATGTGCAGAATGCCTGAAAACAAACTAAATTCACAATTTCTTTTTAAGTAATCAAATTTAAATCTTGCAAAATTAAATCAGAAACATTATTTTTGAAGTAGTTGTAAAATTCTCTAATAAACAGGAAGCTATATCTGGCTAGGTAAAACTATTGTCTTTTCCAAATGCTTGCTTAAGTCTCCAGAGTTTTAAATATTTCTTGTAAAGAAAACAAATTCCTCTCTTTTGGTAATTTCAAAAAATATAGACTAGTTAACAAAAATCCAAAGAATTCCATAAGGAAGCTATATAGATTTTCGTACATTTTTAATTAAAAATATAAGTACAGAAAGGTATAATGTATATACATATCTCTGTTGCTACTCATAATTATATGCATCTTGTTCACGAGTTATGTTTCAAAATTATTTCTCCCTTTGAAGATTTGATAACTTTCTAGCCACCAAGGTTTAATGTTTTATAACTACTTCTTTGTTCTCATGATGTTCAAATACCTGACACCTTTCTCAGAATCCATTCATCCCCTCATCAACTTATTACAGCAATTCTGAGGCTTTTTTTCTCTTTCCAGCCCAACGGTTTCAGTATAACAAAATTTACATTTGCGTTCATACATTCCATTAATCTATACTGGAATATTTTTTGCATGTTCTTTTACTCTACTTTCTTGTTGCCTAGCTACTCCTTTAAGGCAGGTCTCATAAGCCTTTCTTTATTTTCCATTCTGTAGGTAAAAATATACTGTAAATTTAAAACATAAATAAAAGCAAATTTTAGATTCTAGAGAAAAAGAAACATCCATATGAAGGTAACATAGATGTTGAGCTTGAGAATCACCTTTTTTTCTGATAAAAGCATTATTCCCAAAAGAGTGCAGAACAAACTGTTTTCCCTGGGCTTTTAATAGAATTTGTAGTTTTCTCTTGCTGGATAAAAAATGACTAGAAATTTATCAGAGGGACACAGCATGCATTTGTTATCTCACAGTTGTATAGGTAAGACATCCATGTAGTTCATGGCACCACTGTATACTCTGCTAAGAGTATCATACAGCTGGAATCAAGATGTCAACAAAGCTGTGTCCCTTTTAGGAGGTACTGGATTCACAGCCAAGGTCATTTAGGTTGCTGGGTGAATTCAGTTTCTCCTTGTGCTTGTTGGACCCCATTTTAATGCCAGTGGTTACGTAGAGCGCAACCTTTGCTCCTACCAGCTGCCAGATTCCTTCTAATGCTTTGTCTGTGGCCCATGTACAGCAGGTCAAGTCTCTCTCATACTTGTAATCACTCTGACTTCTTTTGCTACACCTCTTTTGACTCCAGCTAGAGAAAATGCTCAGTTTTAAAAGGCTCATGTAATCAGATTGGGGTCATTCAGGTAATCCAGAATAGTTCCCTTACTTGGAAGTCTATAACCTTAGTTATATATTTTAAATCCCTTTTAAAGGGTAAGGTAACATAATTATAATTTTCAAAGATTAAAAAGATTACAATTTGACATGAGCATGGTGGCATGGGGTGGTGAGGACCATAATTGAGCCTATCATTCTCACTCATCAAAGGCCACCAGTAGCATACCCAGTTAAATAAATTGGTTTTATCACTCCTTGCAGTGACAGAGAACACATACTGTGATGAACCATGGGGTGTCCAAGTAAGAAACTGTCAGAAAGAAGCTATTATAGGATTTAGGGGCTGTTGGGGAGATTCTAGAAAAGCAAAGGTTTACTCTAGATTGGATGCTAGCAGAAAGAGTGGGTAAATCTGAGATTGGCTATCACAGTAAATCTTATCCACAGAAATGGGAGACTAGAACAAGAATTAAGCTGTAATTAGTTAAGAAATAGCAGTCATTTATTTTGTCGAAGAACAGGGCATTTTTAATTTTGGAGGTGTTGTGATAATCTTGTTTTTGCCTGTGGTTACATGAAAATATGCAACAGTCCCTATTTGTCTCATTTTATCCTTGTATCAGAGCAAAGTTGCCTGAGGCTGACACTGTGTGAGATAGTTTATATAAAATAGGAAAATCACATGGCTGAAATGTAAGTGCCAATCCACCTAATGAATATCAGGGGTTACTGCTTTTTTTTTTCTTGTACCTTTCTTAATTCTGCTGTTTTGAATATTCATTCTTTATGTACACAGCAATTTCCTGAGACATGCTATTTCTACATTTATTAGGAATTAAGCAAATTCTAATACAATTAATAAAAAACTGAAGTTTGTTTTATATATTATATGCAGTATGCCTGAAAACAAACTAAATTCACAATTTCTTCTTAAGTAAATAAACAAATTTACTTAAGTAAATTTGTGATCCATCCACAGTGATCCAATTCGTTTTGCACAATGTCCAAATTAATTGCGTAGACCTGTTACCTGTTAAGCCAGTATCTGAATGGACAGTCTAATTTCATATAGAAACTCTTTAAAGATAATGCTAGTGTTGGTCAATCAACCAAATGTCTGCTGAGGAAAATTCTTTGCATGAATAATTCCTATAAATAATTCAAGAATATTTTATCCAAAGTCTCAATTGCAAAATAGAGCTAAACTACATAAATACTGGATTATTTAATCTATATTTTTACACTGACTTTTACAAAAATTGTTACACTATTGACAAAGGATATGTTAATATCTGTCATCTTTTAATCAATTACCTTAAAATATCCACAGATAATAAGGATACGTGCACACGAATGTTCATTGCAGCACCGTTTATAATAGCAAAGGCCTGGAACCAACCCAAATGCCCATCGATGATGGACTGGATAGGGAAAATGTGGCACATATACACCATGGAATATTATGCAGCCATCAAAAATGATGAGTTTGGGTCCTTTGTAGGGACATGGATGAACCTGGAAACCATCATTCTCAGCAAACTGACAGAAGAGCAGAAGATCAAACACCGCATGTTCTCACTCATAGGCAGGTGTTGAACAATGAGAACACATGGACACAGGGAGGGGAGCACTACACACTGGGGTCAGTTGGGGGGAAATGGGGAGGGACGGTGGGGGGTGGGGAGCTGGGGAGAGATAGCAAGGGGAGAAATGCCAGTTGTAGGTGATGGGGAGGAAGGCAGCAAATCACACTGCAACGTGTGTACCTATGCAACAATTTTGCATGTTCTTCACATGTACCCCAAAACCAAAAATGTAATAAAATAAATAAATGGGGGAAAAAAAAAGAAAAAAAAATATCCACAGATAGATGTAGGCTAAGTGTTAACACTGGAAATGTTCACTCATAATAGGATAAAGAATGTAAGGGCTTTTCTTCCTATTGTAAGGAATCTTATATTACACATATATTGAAAATTGTGTGTATGCCAGGTCTCATTTAAATGGCAGTTGGTAGAGTATATAATCTCTTGCCATCACAAAATAATCCTTATTATTATCATTTCAATTATTGAAAGAAAAGTGTAACAAGATTTAAAGTATGCTTACTTAATGTCAGAGAGTATGCTAAAGCAAATATCACAATTTTAAAATTATATGAAGCTTGACTTCAAAGAGTTCACAAATCTTCACCGAGACTCCAAAGGATCACATAAGGAATTAAACACAAAATAATACTCTAAAAATTCTTTAGGAGATGATAGTTTATTTTAATGTGGCCCATTGGGTAAGGAATTACTTTTAATATAACAACAGTACACTGGTGTTTAAGTGACTTCTAGTCACTTAAAATTCTGTATATTTCTTCCTTGGTGGAATAATCAAGGATTTGAGATAACTGCTGAGGAGTATGGGAGTGAAAGTGTTTTTCTGGCTTTCCTTAACAAGGAATTTTACTATTACTTAGACCTGTAAATAAGAAAGTAAATCTTAAGAGCTTGAGAGTAAAACATGAAATATTTAAATATTAGTTCTACAATCAAGATTAATTACAGGTTTTTCCCCCTCTATTGACATGTCTCTGGCTTGTCAAAAGTCATAGCCAAAAAGGAAATGGGCTATAAAATCTATCTAAAGTGATATAAACGCTGCATCATTGACTGAGAGCCAAAATTAAGAACAAAGGTGATAACTGTCTGCTAGTGTGAACATGTATAGGAGTAAAACAGACATCTAATCAAGAGAATGGACCCTCTGAATGTGATCATATTTTTCCTGATATTTTTCTTCTATTTCTCTACCTATCCAGAAGAGGATGTCATCATTTCCATATGCAATGTCAATAATAAAAAGCAAATTTTAATAACTTCTAATGTTATTCTCTATTCTTTCCATTTGTATTAAATTATGATTCCTGGATTTTATATATTAAGTGCATATATATATATATATATATATGCTTTATATATAAATGCTTTTTATATATAAAATTTTATACGTACATAACTTTGAACTTTTTCAAACAAATGTGAAAGTAAGTTTTATCTAAATTTTGTCAAAAATATTTTTTTATCTTTGTCAACTAGAACCTAAAGAATCTAGGATTAACGTTATATACAACATTTCCAACAGAGCTCAAATAATCTTGCTCTAGCTTTTAAAACAGCTATTAGTAAGCATTGAAGGGAATCACTTCTACAGATATTTCTTCCTCTAATTTCACCAATTAGAAGTCATTATATTTAATATGTATTAAAATATGAATAAGCAGTTAGAGACATCTTATAGAGAATTTTTTTTCTATTTATTTTATTGCATTTTAGGTTTTGGGATACATGTGAAGAACATGCAAGATTGTTGCATAGGTACACACGTGGCAGTGTGATTTGCTGCCTTCCTCCCCATCACCTACATCTGGCATCTCTCCCCTTGCTCTCTCTCCCCAGCTCCCCACCCCCCACCATCCCTCCCCTATTTCCCCCCAACAGACCCCAGTATGTAGTAAAATCAAACACCGCATGTTCCCACTCATAGGCAGGTGTTGAACAATGAGAACACATGGACACAGGGAGGGGATAATTTTTAAGTTTAATTTTCAACTGAGATCAGTGATCATCAAGAACTAGGAGTCTTGATGTGAATAGTAGTGAACAGAGTTCTTAGGGAAAAAAAAGTGCAACTTTGGTGACACTTATATTTCCTAGAATGGTTTAAGAGTACTAGTGTCCGGTGGATTTAAGAATAATGTTAGAAAGGAAGAAGAAGGCTTGTTTTGAGGTATAAGAGGCTAAAAACTCTAAGCTACTTACATTGGCAGTAATCAATATATTATTAATAATTGACTATTTATTGATGTTGATGTTTAGACATCAGGTCTCTGAGAGACTTAAATCTCTGACTGCAAACAAATTAGTCTCCTTGAGCAAGGTTAACTTGATGTATTTCAGCAGTTAAATTAGGTGTTTGTCAAAGCCACTTCCTCCTTTTACAAAAATTATTCTCAACTTTAAAATGAAAAGCAAAATGAAAGATAAAAGTCAGCAGTAAAATTTATTTATATTCCAAGGTGCAATGTCACCTTTTAGGCTTTATCTCAGAGTCACTCTGACTGGTGTTAAATTTCCAGAGGCGAATACAGATTATCCCAAACCAACAATTTCCCTGTAGATGATGGGTACTAGAGGAAAAGCTCTTGACAATGAAAAGAAAGACTTAAAAAGATTTAAATAAATACATCTAAAACTCTTGCCGTTTGTCTAGAAATCATGAGTAGAACCAGTCTAATGAACCAACACAGGCAGAAGGGCACAACAAACACATGTGGACCCTTGACCAAATCTTTGCATTAAAGAACTCTGGAGCTACCTTCCATTAGGACTCTCTCTCTTGTATGGATTAGTAAATTTTTCCTATTTTAATAATATTTTCAAAAGAGTATTGCTATTTGCATCTAAAAGCATCCTAATGTAACTTCTTCCTCTTCACTATTATTATTTACAAGGAATTTTATTAAATGCTATTTATCTCATGAATGTAAACATATACCCCAAAATTTTGAAAAATAAAATTATTAACAGAGAAGAGAAAAAAAAATAAATCGAAAGTTATCAGGAAAGTCTTAGGTAGAATATAAGGCTTAAGGATTTTGTTTGATAGAGACTATGCAGAGAAAGTGAAAGAATAAAAAATATATATATCTGTCTGAAAACCCTATATCACAGTACATTTCAAGTATATTGCTTATATGTCAATGTTGCCTATTTTTATGCACTAAAAGAATTATCGATAATCCCTATTACTCTTACTATTTCAAAGGTTCTAAAAGGTTGAAGTATTGTTTATTCCATAGGGTATAAAGCATTTATTGTGTTATAAATTCTCATCTAGTTTTTCACACTAACAATGATACTCTGTTTCAAGCCAATGTTAATTAAAACAAAAAATAGAATGCTAAGTACATTTTGTGAATGCAGATACTCCATTGATTATCTCATAGAAAAAAATCTCAGTAGTCATGAGAACACCAGAGAAGAAATAGAAAGACACTGTCTATTTACGGACATTTTAGCAAGTTTTCAAAAAAATAAAAATTTGAAAGATTTCAAAAAATCTGAGAAGCCAGGCAAATTGTAATTTTGAGCTGCATTTAAATTTCAGTTATTCAATTTAAGGATTCACTTTTTCTGGTTGTTTTTTCATTGTATATCAGCCCATATCTTAGTATTTTCACAACTTAGCTTTACATTTATGTATTATTAAAAACATTAAATTAACATATTCACAATGAATAAAATTAAGTTTATATTTGCTTGTATAAACATGTGCATTTGTGTGGTAGGACAGGTTTATAGACTAGAACAAATCAGATTACATATAAAGTTAAAACAAGTAGTAATTTATGTAGACATGTCAATGAAAAAATTTCTTTTGTTGAGCTTTTATAATAAAGAGTGAATTCCCTTCTATTAATAATAAAATCAAGTTTTGTTATCAAAATTATGCTATATTTTGTCACAAAATATAGTAATATAAGATATGAGTTGTTTACTGTGAGTTCTTCCTTAATATTATTCAATCAGATTTTAATTGCAAATATTTTTTCTTTACTCAAAATAATCTTCTAAAAATTACTTAAAATGTACATATTTCAATATTTTGTTGTATTTATTTATGAGTATTAATGGACTAATATTAATTCCAATCAGCTAACAATAATACATATTTAGTACAAATCAAATAAATTTGAAAAAGCAAATACAGATGCAATCTCTAACTTAAACGCAATTAATTCATTCTTATAATTTATCATGATTAATGAAAATCAAGAAACACATCAATATTTTTATTTTAATATTACTATATCAATACCAATTATCAACTGCAATTGGAAACCTTCCTGATTAATATTTGCAGTTATTGTATAGATTATTTTTATATTTTTTCATATGTCACAATATACTTAGTTCCCGTACTTTTTTTCTAATGTGTCACTTTAATTGTTATAGAAATTTTTAGATTTACTTTGAAGCAACACAACCCCATAAACAATTAAAAATCTGTAAAGTATTGATTATTTTCTTAGCACTACTAGACCATTTAAAAAAAACTGTGGTTATATATTAGGTCAGTTGAGTGTTTTACATACAATAAATATAGACAAATACATATTGACATATAAACAGGAGGGCTTAAGATAATATACATATATTTCCATAATATAATAAAAAGTTAATACTTAAAAGTACTGCACTGTACAGAATATTATAATTATGTAAAATACAATTTACTCTGTCCTAAACTTTTAGATTTTCTCATTTGTTAAATTGTTAAATAATATTTTTATTTCCAATTCATGTTAATGTATTGCCACTTTTTTTCCGATTTATATGCTTTGGAAATTTATCTATGTTGATACTGGTAGTGTAAGTTTAATTATTTAAAAATATATATAACATTTTATTTTAAAAATTTATCAATTTTATTTGCTTTGTCTTATTGATCCCTCGGCATTTTAATATTCACCTCTTTTAGAAAATATACAATAAATACTTTTAAAAATGAATAATCATTCTTTTCTATAAGAGTTTCTCTATGATTTATATTCAGAAGTGAGATTCTGTAGTTTAGGTTATCGGCATATTTTTGAATATTGAGGAAAATACTATCCGAGCTGTTATTTTTTATACATGTGCCTTCATTAAAAAAAGTATTGTATATATTCAAAATATATCACATGATGTTTAGATGTACATATAGATCATAAAATAATTACTACCGGAAAACAAATTAACATCCATTGTCTTTGGTAGTTACTGCTTTTTTGTTTGTAAGTGGTAAGAGCACCTAAAATCTATTTTCTAGGCAATATTTTCATAAGCAACTAATGCCTGCCAACTATAGTCTTCCTGCAGCACAATGGCTGTCTAGACTTACTCATCCTATATAACTCCAACTTCGTGTTTTGACATACATTCCTCCCTTTCCTGCTTCCTCTTGTCCCTAGAAAGTACCATTTATTATTTCCATCTATTTGAAAAATTTTTAGATGTCACATACAAGTGAGATCATGCAGTATATTTCTTTCTGTGTCTGACTTATTTCGCTTAGAATAATGTTCTAAAGAATAATTTGTGTTGTTGTAAATGGCAATATTTCATTTTTAATAAGGCTAATATTGCATTGTATATCAAATCCACAATTTCTTTATCCATGCATCCATCGATGGACAATTAGGTTGCCATAAAATATTGATTATTTTGCTATTATCACTAGCTATTGTGAATAATATTGCAGTGAACATGTTAGTGCAAATATTTCTATGAAGTGCTGATTTCACTTTCCTTTGAATATGTACCCAGCAAAGGCATTGTTGGGTTATATGGCAGTTCCATTTATAACTTATTGAGGAACTTCCATACTGTTTTTTGTAGTGACTGAAACCACTTACAGTTTCAGCAATGTACAAGGGTTGCCCTTCCTCCATGCCTTCACCAACACTTATTATCTCTTGTTTCTTTCATAGTAATCATTGTAATAGTTGTGAGGTGATAGCTCATTGTGGCTTTGATTTGCATTTCCCTGATGATTAGTGCTACTGAGCACATTTTCATGTATCTGTTGGCCATTTTCCATTTCTTCAGAAAAATGTCTATTCAGTTCCTTTGCCCATTTTTAGGTTTGGGTTACTATTTTTTTGCTATTGAGTTCTGTGAGTTATGTGTATATTTTGGATATTAACCCTTAACAGAGGTACAGTTTGCAAACATTTTCTTCCAACCTATAAGCTTCCTTTTCATTTTACTGATTGTTTTCACTGCTGTATATAAGCTTCTTTACTTACATTCCCACAGGCTATAAGCTTTAATTCTCAAAAAATATTTCTCAAACTCAAAGAAAATTTAAGGAAAATTTCAATTATGCCTACATTAGAAACCCTAGATTAATATTTCTGAATTGAATGTTTTTAATTTTATATACTGTCTTTATATTGAAGCAAAAATTAGATTGAGCTGAAATTCATAGAACATTATTATTTATTTCCTTCATATCATTATAGACATTGCTTCTCTGAATTCTGGTGTTTAGTGTTATTATTGTTAAATATAAAATCAAGCTGATAACACTTTTGTTCCCTTCTTCTAGCAATGATATCATCTTGGGTAGAAGATAGGCTTTTTGATGTTTGCATATTTTTTGCAAAACTTTCTTTCCCTGATTATTTTCTCCTTTGCCATTTTTTTCCTCTCTTTCTTAGGAACTATTAATTTTGTGCGTACTGGAACTCCTTTGTTGGCATTCTAGTTCTATAACTTTATTTTTATTTATATTAATATATTCTGGTCTTTCTCCAACATTTAGCATGGTTTTCAATAGGTATTGTAAATATTGATTAGGGTTTTTCTTGTCTTTAAATGTCATGTTAACATGTATACCATATTCTTTTTATTATTCTCTTTTATTTCTTTACTAAGCTCTGTCGACTTGTATATATTATTTTTCTTTAAAAACAAGTCTCATCATTGAGCCATGGCTATTTTCTATACTGTTTTGCTTAGTAATATCATGCTATCCATAATTTTTTGAGTTATTTGAATTGTTTCTTTAAAAACTCTTTCCATCATATAAGTTCCATCATATGTTCTTTCCATCATATAAGTTCTTTAACTTTTATATACTATATTTAATTATATCTTGGAGAATATTACTTTTATGTAAATACAGTCAGCAATATCCTGAAAGGTTTTTCTTAAGAGCGTTTAAAAGGAAAAGAGCTGAGAAGGGTCTACAGAAGATTTTTGTTTGCTGTTTTAAATGTGTTCCCATTGCCAGAGTTATCACCTTAGCAAGAGGACATTTTGAAAGTTGGTGCTGCTCACAGTGAAGCACTATATCCTTTGTTTTTCCTGGTTGTCTCTGCAGTCTTCATTTTTTTTTTTAATTTAAACATTTGGCTGGCATAGTAGGATGACAGAAACTATGTTTAAATATGGTGTATTCTTTTGCTTCAACCTTTTTTCTCTATTATGTCATATTTTATAATCTGACCAGAATCATAAGACATACCATTCTAATCAGTGGAATTGAAGATGGACTTTCTATGACTAGTAATGATTTCTAAAAATATATGTATCTTGTTTTCACATTATTTTTATGTGCTTTGTTTTGTTTTTACCCATCTTTTTCTATTTTATTGTAACTCTCTCAGGATTTGGCAAATATCTCCATATCTTAGCATCTCTTTAGCTGTTTATTTGTTTTAGGGATGTTTTCTTTTAGATTTTTTGGATTAGGGATATTTTCTTTTTTTTTTTTTTTTTTTTTTTTTTTCGGAGTTTCACTCTTGTTACCCAGGCTGGAGTGCAATGGCGCGATCTCGGCTCACCACAACTTCCGCCTCCTGGGTTCAGGCAATTCTCCTGCCTCAGCCTCCTGAGTAGCTGGGATTACAGGCACACGCCACCATGCCCAGCTGAATTTTTGTATTTGTAGTAGAGACGGGGTTTCACCATGTTGACCAGGATGGTCTCGATCTCTTGACCTCGTGATCCACCCGCCTCAGCCTCCCAAAGTGCTGGGATTACAGGCTTGAGCCACCGCGCCTGGCAGGGATATTTTCTTTTAGATTTTTTGTATCTTTTTTCTGAGTTTAAAGAGAACTACATAAAGTAAAAATTATTTTACACAACTGTGTTTCATAGAAGTTCTAAATAGCAGATTTGAAAATACGTCTTTCCTAAATCTCCACAGTAAGGTAGTAATTTGTTAAAGCAATAAAGGGAAAATTAATCATATATGCACATGTGCACATACAAACACATATATACACACACAAAGTGCTATCACGCAGTGGCTGTATGCAATAAGATGATTACCATATCTTCTTCAAGATGGAAAGTTAAAATCAAGTTTAATACTATTGTATATCTTATTAACAAAGTAAGATATGATGTGTTGATGCCTAAAAGCTGTATCTAAAGTCTTTAAATGAAGTAAGAATTAAACATAAAACATTCAACAGGAAAATACATGCAGCCATCAATTCTAAAGCTATGTGCTTATATGTTTACTTTCCATTTTCAGTGTCACAAGCTATATGTGACCTTTACTTGCTCTTACTTCCATACATCCACAAAGCTAGACAGATACAAATTACTATTACTCCAAGATGAGTAGGCAAATTAATTTCAAGTGTTTCAACCTTGGCATATCAGTCTTACATAGTTGAACCACATGAATCAGGAGACATACTTGCTGTAGCATTCTGGATTCAAGTGTTTGTACATATCCTGATACCAAAAAAATAATTGACCTCTCTTTAACTACTTTAGCATATCTACTTTATTTTCTAAGTCTCTCTGTTCTCTCTATATTTTTAATAACCAATATGTAGTTCACAGGACATCATTTTAAATTTTGTGAACTCAGTTACCGTATCATATTTTCCATGCAACATACCTATCTTGGTCAAGGGCAGTGACTCATACCTGTAATCTCATTGCTTTGGGAGGCCAAGGTGGGAGTATCACTTGAGGCCAGGAATTCAAGACCAGCATGGGTAACAGCAAGACTCCAAACTCCACCTCTATAAAAAATTAAAAAAAAAAAAAGCATTAGCTGGGCTTGGTGGTGTACACCTGTAGTCTCAGCTACTAGGGAGGCTGAGGCTGGAGGACCTCTTGATTCCAGGAGTTCGAGGTTACAGGGAGCCACTGCACTTCAGCCTGGAAGATAAGACAGAGACCCTGTCTTACCAACAAAACAAAAACTAAACAAACAAGATAACCCAATCTTAACTAAAAATGCTTATAGAATGCAAGTCTATCTTGTTAAAGGATGTTTGATTGTACAGATTGGTTCCTTTTTAAATTCATGACCGCCAAATTCAACAGACCCTGAACCATGCTCCAGACTCATCTATGCTTCTCTTATTTTCCCTTCCTTCCTATGCCTTCTTTCCTTTTCCTTGCCTCCTTGTCTCCCACTTCCCTCCTTCCTCCCTCTTTTATCTCCTTCCTTGCTTTCTTCCTTTCCTTTTCTTTTCTTCACTGATTTTTAAAAAACATCTCCCATCTTCACCTAAATCTCCCCTTTAAGAATATAACTCATTTTCTACTCCAAAGAAATTATGAGCAATAACATATTAACCCCCTCAAATTCTACCTCCGAGCAAGACATTTACTTGCACATGCATATTTGTTATTTTTATGTATTACAATATATTATATCCTTCTCTCTCTTTTCAGACTAATTTCTT
Organism: Sapajus apella; assembly: GCF_009761245.1. NCBI lineage: Eukaryota > Metazoa > Chordata > Mammalia > Primates > Cebidae > Sapajus > Sapajus apella. The sequence continues at coordinate 5,443,197 of NW_022436967.1, forward strand.
TTTTCTTTTTTTTTTTTTTTTTGAGGTGGAGTTTCGCTCTTGTTACCCAGGCTGGAGTGCAATGGCGCGATCTTGGCTCACCGCAACCTCCGCCTGCTGGGTTCAGGCAATTCTCCTGCCTCAGCCTCCTGAGTAGCTGGGATTACAGGCACGCACCACCATGCCCAGCTAATTTTTTGTAGTTTTAGTAGAGACGGGGTTTCACCGTGTTGAGCAGGATCGTCTTGATCTCTTGACCTCGTGATCTACCCGCCTCGGCCTCCCAAAGTGCTGGGATTACAGGCGTGAGCTACCGCAGACTAATTTCTATCCCTAGGTTGTAATTTTCGTCTTTGCTTTCTTCTCAAGAACTTCACTTTGCCAATGATTCCTCTCTTCTCTGTATCTTAGTCTTAGGCTTTCTAATGTCTCATTCTCATAGGCTGTTATACACGCTCTAGTCTGTTTCAGAAAACATAACAAAATGAAAAACAACCCTATGAAAACTCCTGAGCTACGGAGATACTTACGCATGCATAAATTTTTTCAGAACTATCCATTTATTTGTCTCACGGGCAGGTCAAAATCTACATTTGTAAAACAGAAATAGGTGATACATTTTTTGTATCTAGCCCTGCCCCACTCTTTCCTTTCTATTTCCTGTCTTAGTGAAAGTCATGATCACCCAGGCAAATGAATAAGAGATAGAGTGCCATTTGGTATGATATATACAAATATTATAAAATTACATGTAAGTATGAAGTGATAAATTTTGGAGTCTAAGGGATGATTTTTAGGTTACAAAACAAATTACCAGGCTATATATAAAAAAGGACATTTTCACATGTACAAATCCTTTTACAATGAAACATATAAGTGTAAAGGCTAAAGGCATTTTTTCTTTGAATATTTATTTGCATATGTAATTTAAAAATATTATGAATTATTTTTAAATATTAATATGATATATACTATTTTATATAAAATTTTAGAATTCTAGTGTCTATTATTATTTTTCTATATTGCATAATGTGGAAAAATGGCAAGAAAAAAGGTCGCAAAAAGTAAAATAAGCCAAAATGTTACTTTTCAACAAATATAAACACATCGATTTATAAAAAATTCCAAGTACAAATATGGGCATCACATGAAACAAATGGGCTTTAGACATCTACCTTGTAACATAGGAATTTATATATGTCAGTATTAAAAATATGCTTTACAGGAGAAGCATAACTTTCTTTGGGGGCTGATTATTTTTTAAACAGTATACTCTAGATGAATATTCCTCATCATTAGGGTTCTCCTATAGTTGAAAGACTGCTGTTGTAATTACCCATAGAAAATGTGCTGAGTTAACAAATTGATCAGTATGCAAAAGAAAAAATACTGAAAGTATTTGACGAGTGTGGGGAGCAATATGCCTGTTTTTTTAAGCACTAAGTAACTTTAATATATCTGAGTAAAAATTTAAGACCTGAGGCTAGCTTGAGACTGGGTAAGTGATCAATTTAAAAATCAACTCAAATTTGATATAGTTAACACTGACAGCATCAGCCTCAAACAGCTGCCTGGCTGCTGATGAAATAAACAAATTAATGTGGTTTCAAATGCAAAGCAATTTATTATTTCCAGAAGAAGACTTTGAAATAAACGTTTGAAGCTGCATATATTTTCAAAGTAAGGGAGTTTAAAAAGGAACTCACAGCTAACACCTGGCCAACAAAACTAATTTTACTCTTAGTGTATAGACATTCAGAGGCCTGTGTTTTTTCCATGTTTTTTTCTTTATTGGTTTGTTTGAATGTTTGGGATAATACACTGATTACCATCATACATATGCCTTGCATTTCTAAACACAATCAAATGTTAAAAACTTCTAGAGAAGTAGGCAATGAAAATTTAGTTAGTCCATAAGTTAGAGTCAGTCAGAGGTTATTGACTGTTTTAATATGTATAGGAACATAAAAATGAATTAAACCCATTTCTTGCCTGAATAATGTAATGACTGAAAACACATGTTACCAATAATTACAATAAGTAACAGTTTCACATAGCAATGGGCTTGAAGGACAGAAAGAAGCTTCTTAGGGGAAAAAATGAGAAAAATGCATTTCAGAAAAATGAGAACATTTAAAAACATGCAAAGTTGTCTAGACATAATTCAATATGGCATTTTTAGAAAACATTAAATAGTTATGGGTGAACTAGGGGCGGGATGTGGCCATTCTGACAGACAAGACTCTAAAATAGTTGAGAAAACTCATGAAGACACTTGTACAACTTCACTCCATAGGGAATCATGAGGTAGAGAGAAAACATGATCCAGTTTTTATTTTAGAGAAATAACAACAGTGAAGATTATTTGGAGAGTCAGACTATATACAAGGAGATGATTATGAACAGACAAGACAAACAATCCTAAGGATTTTCACTAAATCTCAGGATTTTGAGTTAGAAAGAAAATGGGATTTTTTAACAAATATTAAAGGTATTCCTCCTGACAGTGAGATACTTGTTTTGTGTTTTCTGCATGCTGCATTTAACCAAATTTAAATGAGATATATTCAAGTCACATATTATAAAATTTCTTTCAAACACACTGCCATTAAGTGTATTAATCATTGAGGCAGCTGTGTCATTGTTGTAAATTATTTTTGTAAATTATTTTTATTTGGCCTAATTCCTTATAAATCTTTATATGAAAGTAAATATTTCACAGACAGCAGTGCTTTTTATCAAGTTTGCTTCTTCTGGGCATCAGAATCTTATATGAAGTTGCAGCAAAATAAAAGAGGTTACAGTTGGTCTGGAGATCCATCTGTCTGCCATTGCAGAGGAAGGCTTGTCCCTATAGTGGTTAAATGTCAGCAGGTTTTGTAGCACATCACTGAACCCTCACCAAAATGTGGGAATGACTTCCAATTTACTGTCAGTCAAGTGAAGCAAATTTATATGAAATAAATTATTTGAGATTCTTATTATATAAATTTTCAATTTTTCCTCATTACCATGCCACTACAGCTAAGCAAATAGTTTCTATTTTAGCCAGTTTATATTTCTGTATTTTACTTATGCATAGTATTTTCATCATCTTATATATCTCTCCATTTGTTTGCTCTGGGCTGTCACTTCCAATATTAAAGCCTTCTTTTGTTCTTCATAGGAAATATTCACGTTCCGTTTTTGTCCTCGCATAAAATATAGGAATCCAATCTTTACCAAAGATTGTGCTTTCTTGGGTTTTGTGCCATGTGTTTTCTTTGTTAGTCAAGAGCTGCTTTTATCTCCTCCCCATTCCCACTCTCCCTCCCTATGGAGATCCAGACTTTTTATGCCCAATGTCCATCTGCCATTCTATTAGGTGTGCTCATGACATTGGCTTCTCTTAGACTAGTGAGGACTACAGTTAATGCATTATTTGGCTTCTAATTTAGTATTAGCTGAAAATGGATTTTGCATTACTTTAAAGCACCAGATCCATTGTAATTGCCCTGAAAAACTAAAATCATGCTCCCCCAGTCTATAGCACCTTTTGTGGTTTTACTGTTTAAGCATTCATATACTGTATAACCTTTTGTGAGCTCTTTGCACATTGATGATAAAGCAACACAAGCCTCTGAAGAATAATGACAAAACAACCTTAATTAGTATTATAACATACAATGTCAAGAAACCATGTAACAGTAATGTGAAATTTAACTGTCATTTTTATCAGGTGTCCAGACAAAGGCTTTATGTCACTAAGAGTAAAATTAAAGATATCCAAAAATAAGAGGATATTGAGATGCTGTGTGGCTCTCTGCTTGGCTCACTTATTCAAAGTGCCAGCAATTATGCCATGGCTTTCCCTCTAACATTTCTCTCTAATATGTTCAAATATAAATATATATGATGGCTCATTAGTCAACATGATTTTTTTGGTCCTAATTATGTGGACACATAACTTCATTTGGTAATATGTGTGAAGGAAAATTAATCGATTCCAAGTCACTCCTCACACTGAGATAGATGCATACCTAACTGCCTCCTTTGGAAAGGCTAATCAGAAACTCCAAAGAATGCCACCTTTCTTCTCTCACCTATCCATGACCAGGAAGCCTCCCTGATTGTTTCCAGTCTTCCTGCCTTTGCTTCAAGTTGTCCTGCCTTTCCAGACTGATCCAATGTACTTCTTATATATGTTGACTGATGTCTCATGTCTCCCTAAAATGTGTAAAACTATGCTGTGCCCTGGCCACCTTTTGCACATATTGTTAGGGCTTCCTGAGGCTTTGTCACAGCACACAGCCTCAACCTTGGCAAACAAACTTTATTAACTGAGTCTTGTCTCAAATTTTCAAGGTTCACGCATGAAGAAAAATAAATATTGATCTTCCAAATAATAAACTTTAAAAAATCAGCATAGTATGATATCATAAACTTCTGCATAGGCGTTAAAGCCAAAATGTGTTTCAATCTTATGGAATTTAAAATTTAAAATTAAATATTATTAAATTTTATACCATAACAATAGAAATATCAAGAGCATTATCTCTCTTAACATCTCTTAAATATGTAAACTTACATAAAGGACTAAAAATACATATAATATTTAACAAGTTAAAGAGTGAAAAGGTCTTGAATTTTCTAAGACTAACATTCTGGCCCATTTTACAATACATCTTTCAATTATACTTAATTACACATGAAAATTCCAAGTAACTTAAGAATGAGACTCTGGAGTCCAGTTTAACTAATTTATAATTTTGATAGTGCTTTTTTACTGATATAAATAAATATTATAATAACGTGCAGATCATAAGAAAAACGTATACATAAAAACATGTCCTCAATCTTTCTGATGAAGATTGCTACAATAGCAAATCACATAGTATCTAGATGGGGCCCATTAAATATTTGTAGAGTATTTTATAACTATTTTGTGCATGATGATGATAGGAGAGTTATTGTTTATGACCAAAATTTCACAATGACCTTGGAAAAGAGAAGTGCTATAAATAATTACTTTTAAATATTATGATATTATCTAATGAAATGTTTGTCAAATTGCAGATCTAGACTCTTAGTGGATCATGAATTTAATGCACTGGTTTGTGACTAACATTTCAATATGAAATAGACTGGAATAAAACAGGAGACAGTGGACCAAAAAACAGCAAACTATATAAATATATAGAAGAAATGTACTTCATAAAATTTTTACTTGCTTTACATATTCTTTTGTTACTATTTAGCCAGTAAAAGCCAGTATGACCATACCAGTTATTTATGTTTGATGTTTATACAAATTGTTTAATCCGTGTATTGTGATGCTGGATTCCATTTATAAGTAATGTTAACTGTCTTCAATACCAAACGTGGATATTATTTACACAATTGTAATGTTTATAGGTCACATATTCTTCTTACTGTTATTCATAATCAAAAATGTTACAACAGGCTTGTGACTACAGTGAATCTTTCTATAGTAATGGTAGATGATAGTGTGATTTGTTAAACATATTGCATTAACAAATGATACCAACTAACAAAATTATTTTCTGGCAAAAAATAAAAGCAAACCTATTATAATATTTTTAAAAGCAGACTTACACACTGAATATCTAGATGGCATACATTCTGGAGAATGTTTTAGAATTGGAGTATTACTCTTGTCTATTAACTGACATGCTTTCTTTTTATTCTTTTATTCCAGTTTGAGGTCAATCCAAAAACTTCATAGAGCTGAATGTTTCCATTTTCCAGTAATGCATAAGAACATAAACTGTATGAATTATGAATAGATAAAAGAGCAGCCAAGAGTATTACCATCTTGAAGGCTCCTGTGTTCAAAGAGATGGTGAAATCGTTATAATTCAGGTCAGCATCCTAATTCAAATTATATCAATTCTAGAGAGGAATTGGATATTGCCAGCCCCTGCATGTTTTTGTGTATAAGTAGAAAACTGAGAAATAATGCTCTTGCCATCAGAAAAAGCAGCCGTATTGAGGGACTGCGGTAAAGGAAAAAAACCTGTCTTCCTGGGTCCTCAATGGGTGTGGTTTCAAAGGCAAGAACTTCCTATTGCCAAGCCTCCATCCACTTCCCCATCCAGGAACCTAGAGTTCTTTGTCTAACTTTTCTGCTGGCCCAGGTAAAATTTCAGGTGTACTCCTTTGTCTAAAAAAGCCGGTGAAAAACTCTGGGAGAAAGAGCCTCTGTCCTGGGCCAGACAGCCAATCAAGCATCAAAGTCAAAGATCAATCACTCCAGAGGAAGTTTGAAAGAACTCCTCTCATTGGACAAGAATATGAATGGGGCAGGAATAACTTCAAAGTTAAAACCCCACTGCCCCTTACCTGTGCAGACTCCTCTGGATCCCCTCCCATGGCAATGTGGGAGCTGTCTCTCTCTCTCTACCTGTGCTGGATTGCCCTCTCTGGGATCCCCTCCCACAACAACATGGGAGCTGTTTTCCCCTCTCTACCTGTGTGGATATCCTCTTTGGATTCCCCTCCGATGGCAGCATGGGAGCTTTCTCTCTTTCTCTGTGCCTAATATCACGTTCCTCTAAATTCTTTGGGTACCATATTTACTTGAACTATAAGCTAACCTCGGGCCAGGGCCCCTTCCCCATTCTTGGGGCAAAAAGAGGCCAAGAACCTCAAACACATCAGGAAAAGAATCCCATGGGGAGGAGCTGAGTGTATCCCCTCCAGATCATCAATTGGGAGCTTCTTCCGGAGGCCTCTCTTCTCGCCCCTGCATCCCACACCCCATTACACTATAAACTTGTTCTATTCTACTCACAGTGTTGTATAATAATCCCATTCCCTTCCATCCTGAAAGGGACAGATTCTTGACTATATTCCACATTTATTATTTCATTTTCCCTTTTGAAGTAGTTACCCCCAGGAGTTTCTTAATATCAAACTATAACCTTATGTGAGTAAGTTAAGTTTATGAGGCTGTGTGTGTGTGTGTGTAAAGTTATGAATCTTTATTCTGAATAAAATTTGAATATATTTTAAGAAGAGAGTTCTAATCAATCCTGAAATAAAGTGACAACTTTAAAATATAAGCCAATGTTGCTGCTTATTGCAGTGGTTCCTCAAATATCTAGAAAACCTTTGAAAAAGAAAGCGACTTGTTTCACATTATGTATCTTGGATGTGAAACATTGTGGGCCCTTGTAGATCTGACAGTCACTAAGGAAATTATGTTTTTACATTTATTGGATTAAAACTTTGCAATGTGCTCTGTTCAATTAATAATAATATAGAATAGGGTGAACTATGAAATACATTGTGCTTTTTTAAAAGCTCTAATATGGAAAAAGACAAGCAGTTTGTCCTAATGAATGCATCTAATTGGTGCACTTTATAATAAAACACTGGAGCAGCATTTTTCAAGAGGCAGTTCTATTTGTAACTGGCTGTCTTCAGCATGTCATGGTGTAATAAATGTGCTGCAGACTAGAACTGCTGATTAGCATTTCTGGAATCCCAGGAAGTTAGTAAAAGCTGTTTGCCATTAAAGAAAGACCTTTTTAGCAGTCTTCAGAAAGAGAGCTATAGTCCAATGACCTATGGTTGTTATTCAGTGTACATAACTTCTGGAAGATTTCCTATGATCTTTTTGGTGATATATGTATGCTATCAAAAAGAAAGAAAATGCTAATGAGAATATTATGTTACATTGTTGTAATATTACAATATTTCAATATTTCTACATAAGAATGTTTGAAATGTCTATTGCAAGGAGTATCCATCACCATAATTATCTAAAACACATTATTATTTATGCTTCTCAGTAACTCAGAGTCAACAATAAATGTAAATAAAACACCTTTGAAAAGTAAAATGAATAAGAAATAAATTTTAATAGAGTGGAGAATGACAAGTGAGGGCAAACCAAAATTCTCTTAATAGAATTTGAATGACACACTAAAAGTGTTATTCATTCTTTTCTAATAGAAAATATAATAAAATGCAAAATTATTAAGACATCAGGTAGCTATCAAATCCTCAAACTTTTTAAATTTACATTTAATAATCATTTCTAGGATTCAAAATGCAAAATGGGAGCAAAGATGCAAATCATATGCTGATAAATAATAATTTTCAGTGCTTTCAGCCTGTTAGTATATTGCTACTCTTTTTTCTACTAAGTATTTTTAAGTGTTGAGTTTCATAATTCACCTATTTTCAACTCCAATTTAAACAAAATACTTTTACACAGATGAATCCCCTCAAATTTTTGAGTTTAAAGTAAATATATAAATACTTTTATATTAAGAAAGGATGTTATTTTTAACAGCAGTCCTCTCAAATGAAAACTATGATAACTTAAAATATGATGCATATAGTCAGTGGGCAGGAAAGACAAATTGAATTCTTGTTGAAGATTATACTGTAACAGACAAAAGATATTTATACATAGTTAAAAAGGGGGTGGGGGAAGGGGAGACTATTTTGGCTTGGAGACTAAAAGGAGGGGGAAAAGACAAAGCAATGGAATAGAATTAACTACAAACTGATTTGCAGGCTTCTAAAACTCTTGCTCTAACTATTGTCTTTTATTCTTTCTGTCTCACTCCCTCCCACTGTAGTCCAATTTGCTATAAAACCATCTCCTTCTCCTAAGAATCATGTGTTGGCTCTCTATGTTAAAATCAAGATAAAGAAATAATGGATAATATTTTGGAAGTAACTGTTGGCTCTCCATTTTAAAATCAAGATAAAGAAATAACAGGCCATATTTAGTAAGGTGCTCACAGATAGAATACCCAACTTGGATAAACTAAGATCAGATAGTGAAGTATTTTATTAACATGGGTCAGTTCCATGAAAAGAAGTGCATGTGAGTAACAGAGAAGATGACAAAATAGGAAGTGCCAGGAACCTGTCTCTCCACCTAGACATTAATTATACTGGCAGAAACCATCTGAAGTGATTGTTTTGGAATTCTGAAGTCTAGTTGAATGCCTGCAATATCCAAGTGAAAGCTTGGCTATAAAATTACTGCTAATATCTGTAGATATCAGTGTGGTAGTAACTATACATCCCCTCCCTCAGCTCTGAGTCAGGCAGCTGTGGGGCCACAACCCACAGAGACAGCTGCAGGATTAGGGAACTCAATAAGGTTCTTATTCTACATACGTGGATTCTGTGTTCTAGTTCTACTAGTGATTAAAGAAGTAAAAGCACAGAAGAAGGCTCACATTGTTTTAACACGCACTGGCTGAGCAGCTTCTAGGGACATTAAAGGGACTATACGTTTCTTTTTGAACCTTCAAAAACAATTGCACATAGAGTGGAAATTAAAAAGTGATGAACTTTTCCCTGAGCAGATGCCCAGAGAAAGACACAGTTTCAGAAATAAATCTGAGAATGTTTTCTTTGCTATGCAGAAGATTTTAGTTTAACATAGTTCCACTTGTCTATTTTTGCTTTTGTTGCCTGTGCTTTTGGGTCATATCCAAAACATTATTGCCAAAATATATAAAGAAACTTTTCTGTTATATTTTCATCTAGGAATATTACAGCTTCAGGTGTTATGTTTAAGTCTTTAATCCATTTTGAGTTGATTTTTGTGTGTAGTGTAAGATAATGGGCCCATTTCATTCATTTGCATGTGAATATCCAGTTTTTCCAACACAGCTTATTGACAAAACTATCTTTTCCTTATTGTATATTTTTGACATATTTGTTGAAGAGCAATTGACCATGCACTCATGGGTTTATCTGGGGGCTTTCTATTCTGTTTATTGGTCCATATGTATTTGTTTTTATTCTGATGCCATAACAGTTTGATTACTATAGGTTTGTAATGTATTCTGAAATCACACAGTACAAATAAAGGCTTCAGTTTTGCAATTGTAACAGCCAACAGAATAAAAACAATCTAAAAATGAGAGAAAATGTTTTCAAACCATCTGATAAAATGTTAACTCCAAAATATATAAGGTACTCTTTCAACTCAATAGCAAAAAATTCCCCCAAATAACTAAATTGATGACAACAACAATTTTAAAAATTGGAAAAGGAATTGAATACATGTTTCTCCAAAGAACATATACCAGTGGCCCACAGGTATATGAAAAAAGTGCTGAATGTCACCTTTTTTTGGGGAAATGCAAATAAAAACCACAATGGGATATCAACTTACATCTCTTAGGATGGCTAATATTAAAAAAATAATAATAAGCATTGACAGGATATGGAGAAAGGGATCACTTGTATGTTGTTGGTGGGGATGTAAATTAGCCCAACCACTAAGGAAAACAGCATGGAGTTTCCTCAAAAAATTATAAACAGAAACACCATATTATTTAGCAATTCTACTTCTGGGTATATATAAAAATGAATTGAAATCTGGCTCTTGAAAATATTTCTGCACTCCCATGTTTATTGCAGAATTATTAATAATTGTCAAAACATAGAAGCACCTTAATGCCCATTGCCTGATGGATGAATGAAGAAAATGTGGAACATATATATAGTAGAATATCATTCCACGTTAACAAAGAAGGAAATCTTGCCATTTGTGACCATATGGATAAACCTGGATGACACTTATTCTAAATGAAATAAGCTATACACAGAAGAACAAATATTATCTGATACCACTTATAGGAGAATCTAAAAGAGTCAAAATCATAGAAATGACAAGTAAAATGGTTGTTGCTAAAGGCTGAGGAAGGAAGAATGGGAGTTGTTAGTCAAGAAATATAAAGTTTCAGCTATGCAAGATAATTAATTAAGTTCTAGATATACTTCCTTTCTCTCTTTCCTTTCCTCTCCTTCTTTCCTATTCTCTTCCCTCCCTCTCTCCCTCCCTCCTTCCTTTCCTCTCTTCCTTCCTTGCTTCCTTCCTTTCTTCCTTTTGCATCAACCTATAAAAAATATTGCAGAAATAAATTAGATGTAATAAAAGATATCCCGTATTCATACATATGAAGACTTAGCATTGTTAAAGTGTCAATAATATAGAAATTGATCACCAGCTTAAACTCAATTCCTATAAATACAGTGTTTCTCTAAGAAACGGGAAATCCTATTCTTAAATTTATACGGAAAGTTAAGAAGCCCTAAATATAAAGAATAATAAATTTAGAGGACTCACACTTCCCAACTTTGAAACTTAACACAAAGTAATAGTGATTAAAACAGTATGGTGCTAGAATAAGAAAAAAAAATGAAATAAGATAAAACTTCAAAACGAAAACCTCAACTATACTGCTAATTGATTTTTGACAAGGGTGCCAAGACGATTTAATGAGGAGACTACTGCCTTTTCAACAAATGGTGCTGGAAAATGAATAAAATTTTGGATCCTTACCTTAAGCCTTATACAAGTACCAGCTTAAAATCTATAAAATAGCAAAATTTCTGAGCTAAAACTGTGAGGATCTTGTAAGAAAACATTAGGGAATATCTTCATGACATTGGATTTAGCAACAATCTCATAGCAATGGCACCAAAAGCCCAGTCAACAAAAGAAATAACTGGATAAACTGTGGTTCATTCAAATTAAAAACTTTTGTACATTGAAGCATATGATCAAGAAAGTGAAAAGACTGCTTACAAAATAGGACAAAATAATTTCAAGTCATGTAATTGATAATAGATCAACATCCAGAATACATAAAGAACTCCAACAACTGAACAGTAACAACAATAAATAGATAAATAGGCAAAAGACTTGAACATAAATTTCTACAAATAAGATGTGCAAATGGCCACTAAACATTTATATGTATATAAATTCCATAAAATTATATATATATATATATACACACACAAATATATATATACATATATATATATATGAAAAGATGCTCAACATTGTTAGTCATTGAAGAAATGTAAATTAAAGCCACAATGAGCTACCACTTTACACCTACCAGTATGAGTATAATTTAAAAAGGAGGAGAAATAAGACCTACTGACGATGTTGAGAAATTACTTTGTGTATTGCTGGTGGAAATGTAAAATGATGCTGCTGCTGTGGAAAACAGTTTGGCAATTTCTCAAAAGGCTAAACAGAACTACCACATGACCCAGCAATTCACCTCCTAGGTATATATCCAAAATAACTGAAAGCAAGAACGAAAATAGACATTTGTAAATCAATATTCATGGGAAAATTATTCACAATAGTGAAAAGTTGGAAACAACTCAAGTGTCTGTTAACAGATAAATAGATAAGAAAATGTGGCAAACACATGCAATGGAATAACAGCTATGAAAATGAAATGAAATTTTGATATATACTACAATACATATAGGCATTGAAAACATTATGCTCAGTATTATAAGCCAGATAAATACAGAAGGAATAATATTGCATGATTTTACTTTTTGAGGTATCTATAACAGGCAAAACCACAGAGATAAGGTATCTTATATCTTAATATAAGAAGGATAGAAAGAGTTTTGAGAAGCGGGGAATGTGGAAGTATTTTTTAATGGATACAGAATTTCTGTTGGGGATGACAAAAATGTTTTAGGGGTTAGACAGGGATCATGTTATACAACACTGGGAATATATTTGATGCTGCTAAATTGCGCACTTATAATGGTTAAAATAATAAAGATTATAGCATGTGTAGTTTAACACAAGAAAAAAATAAATACAAGATAATTTTTTAAGCATAGACATTTTTTAGGACTCTAAGTTATTTATATAATTGCCTTATTTTCTTTCTACTTTAAACTGTACACATTCATTAACAAATATGGTGATTATTCAAAAATAACATACATACAAACGAATGTCTACATACAAACGAATGTCTATGTACACTTTAATCACTAAAAATTAATAAAACACCTATTTTAGAATAGTCACACTCTGATAACTGAAATTACAGGCAGAAGCACTTGTTCAATAATTTTTAATTTTTATTTCTACTTGTGTAGGTCATATCAAAAATTCACTCAGATTGATGACATCTGGGCCTCTTGTTCAAAAAACCTAACTCCCTTATACACATCACAAATGCACAGACATCTCAGACACACACTGAAGTCAGGAGCTGTGTGAGTTCAAATACTGTTTGTGTTCCATTCATAGGTTTCAGGTTCAGAAATTTTATGTAATTCCCTCACAAAAGAATGAGAAAGTTCTTATAAGAAAAAGACCTGGAACCAACCCAAATGCCCATCGACGATAGACTGGATAGGGAAAATGTGGCACATATACACCATGGAATATTATGCAGCCATCAAAAACGATGAGTTAGGGTCCTTTGTAGGGATATGGATGAACCTGGAAACCATCATTCTCAGCAAACTGACAGAAGAGCAGAGGATCAAACACCGCATGTTCTCACTCATAGGCGGGTGTTGAACAATGAGAACACATGGACACCGGGAGGGGAGCACTCCACACTGGGGTCAGTTGGGGGGAAATAGGGGAGGGAGGGTGGGGGGTAGGAAGCTGGGGAGGGATGGCAGGGGGAGAAATGCCAGATGTAGGTGATGGGGAGGAAGGCAGCAAATCACACTGCCATGTGTGTTCCTATGCAACAATTTTGCATGTTCTTCACATGTACCCCAAAACCTAAAATGCAATAAAATAAATGGGAAAAAAAAAATAAAAAAAAAAATAAAAATAAAAATAAAGAAAATATGATAACTAAAAACAATCCATTGTCTGAATACGAAAGTGGCCATGTATCATGCTTTCTTCTTTCCCGAAAGTATGACATACAATACATATTCTAATTATATATTCTAGCTTTGAGAGTAAAACTCAATTTGATTCTATCATATATTAACTTAGGGTTATTTTCTATTAAAAACAAAAACGTAGAAAGGAAAGGTTATTTTTTGCAGTTCTTACTAATGTTTGAGCTTTTCTAGAAGACGTAGTAGTGATGACATATGAATTTTGAAATAATAAACTTGTTGTTCAAAGAATTTGTTTGGTTTGATTTTTAATTGCCACATATGTACATATATTGCAAAGCCTTGACATTTAAATATTTTAAACATCTCCTTCAAGGTTACAAAAATCATTAATATTTGTCATTTGCATACTGAAACTATCATTTACAGTTCAATCTATAAATTTGTTCTTCGTAGAACTTCTTATAAAGAATTATCTATAATTACATTACAATTACTCTTTCATTGTACTCTTCTCAGACATCAGTCAGATTTATCAAGTGTAGTCTTAATAGCATCTAAACTTTATTGCCATAACTGGAAATACTCAGGGATGTCTTAGAGTACAAAGCCATTAACACTAACTGCTCATGAAATTCAATGCCTTACAGAACCTAATGGACTTGCAATCATTTCTAAGGAGCTGAAAATCAGCAACCACCAGTGTGTTACATGTTCAATTACTTACTTCTCATACATAATCACTTTTATCTGCGAGGTTACAAACTTAGTACTACTCAGTTATTTATTCTTCATAAACAATCTAACCACACTTATGAATGTCTAATCATAACAGAGATTATAATACATGAGTGCTTATAATAGGCTTATTAATATAGCCCATTACATTCTTATTATTGTTCAATATTGACATCACCAGAGTGAATGACAATAAAATAATTATGTTTCAGAATATGTAATAAAAATGCACACAAGAACATAATAAAATGTTACTATGTACCATAAGGAAAATAGTTTTGGGAATGAAACAGTTGAATCATTAAAAATGTAGTGAAAATGATTTTAAAGTTTTTTGTGACAAAAATGTAATACCAGATAAAATCATGACAAAAAGCTTACATGAAAAATTAAACTAGGTCATTTCAAAACAAAAAAACATGTAAAAGTGTATATAGATAGAGAATATTTAAAGTGTCTATCACATTCAAACACATAAACAAATGTGCATTTTATAAATAAAAATGTTACATTTAAGAATTCTTTTTATAAAATAGCTTGTATTAAGTAGGCCAGACATGACTTGTTTAGATTTGTAAATGATTCACAATTATGACAATTGTAAAAAAAACTGTGGATGATTATATTTCAATAGAAAATGAAGGTCTTATACATTTTAGCCAGTTATCATAAATCATAACTGAAAGTCAACCTAAATCCCAGTTTAGATAGGCAGACACTTAAAACATGCCTTAAAACACGCGTAGTATAACGAAGGTTAATGCAGAGTCACTAACAAATGGACACACAAAAAATTATAAAATTCATAAAATGTTATGTGAGAGTCTCATTACTAATCACATTGTAAGTCCTCAAAAAAGAAAAAATCTAGAATGTGTGGGAACAGGTCACTTGGATAGGAGTTTGTAGGCACATATTAAAATGGATGTTGGGTATCAGGTCAGTGTTTGGTTTTACTAATATGCTCAAGTAATATTTGTTCTGAAAAAGTTTTGTGAAAAAATATTCTATCTTAAATTACGTTGGAAACTACAACATAGTATATCCTCCTTTATGACCATCAAGGTTACATTAGCATATCAAAGACTGAGAGATCCTGATGGACATGTATTCAGCTTTATTAACCTATCATTTCCCAAAACCATTATAATAACTATTTATATTTTATATAATACACTTTATTTTACTTTTTATTAACATTTTAAAACTTAATTTCATTCATTATTAGACTAACTTGCTCACATTGTTATCAAAATGAAAAGTATTGGAATTCCTTGGACTTAATTGTGTCATCCTACTTTATTAATTTATATGCTTTTCTCACCTCTTTATTATGTTATTGTGCCATATGGAAAGTGCTGTATGTATTTTTCTCTTTATTAATTTTTAATTCTTAAGAAGAATAGGAATATGCCAACACAATATATGCCATCTTGGTGTAAGGATTATTTTAAGCTATAGGCAACTGAAAAAGAATATATGCAAGAAAGCTCTCTACCCTTCCCTTTTCTGCATAAAGGCAAGGTATAAATTTCCTTTTGTTAAGGTGCCACTTCTCACCACCAGTAGGAAAAGGAAATAACTTTATTACTAAAGACATTATTATCTATATCTTTATCTTTTGTCAAGACTGTTACTTGACAAATCTTACTTTTTTATTAGTCTCCACAAAAAACCTTTTCATAATTTTCTTGATCTAAACAACAAACCTCTTTTCTCTAGTCCCATTCTACATCACAATTTATTGTCCTTTGTTAAAATGATACATAGCCCCTGAGTCTAACCTCTTACTACTTGGATCTTAACTTCTGTTCTATGAAGACCTGCTTATGCATATGTAATAAAGTTGTTCTCCTGTTAATTTGTCTTTTGTCAAGTAGACAAAGTATATATGTGTGTGTGTGTATATATGTATATATGTATACACACACATACACACAAAAAACATATATATATATACACAAAGTATATACACACACACACATACACACACACTGAGTGGACAAAGTATACATATATACTTTATATATACACATACTGAGAATAATATATGTATATACACACACTGAGAATTTTACTGACAAATTTAAAGCTTTAAAAAATGTTTTAATGTAAACTTATGAAATTAGTCATAATACCTAGATATGAGTGTCTGCTGGGAGCTAATTCATAAATACATATATGCATATGTATTAAGCATCTAATAGATATCTATAATATAAATTATACATTAATATATAACATATTGTATATTAATATATACCATATAATGCACATTCTATTAGCCTCTTTCCATTCCTTTTTGGCATAAATTGTAGTTGATATATTTTGTTATTTACAATAATTCACTTATACTTTATATTTTATGTATCTACTTTTCAAGAGTATCAAAAATAAAGACATTCTGTAGTAACTTTTTAAATTGTTAATACATCTTCTATCTAAACAAATTCAACGTTCAACATTTCCTTTTCCAACAGTGTCTCTCAATATTTATTAATGTCTGTAACACATTATTTTCTAAAACTATGCCATTTTACCCTTACCACTAGTCACTGAAGTTAGTTCTTTAAATTCTATGCATCCCATAATAAAGAAGATAAAATGTTGTCATTTAAATTACAAGCAAATTATAGAAATTATACCAATATTACTGATACTTTCCATTTACATTTAATGTAATATAGATTCTTCTACAACTTGATTCCAACATTTAAGAAATAAAGAATTGGGGGAGATCCAAGATGGCCGTTTAGGAGCAGCTCAGGATTGCAGCTCCCAGTGAAAGCGCAGAGGGTGAGTGGACGCCGAGTTTTTATTGCCCACAGACTAGGAAATTCCCGGGCAGAGGTGCTCCACGCTCGCCAGCGCGGCTGTTTCGGCCAGAGCGGCTGTGCCGGCCAGCGCCGCTGCTTTGCCCCGCGCGGCTGCTTTGTCGGCGCCCCGGAGCCGCGGTTCTCCGTACAAAATACACCGGTCCGGGGGCCCTTTAGGCTGGCGATTGGAGCCACAGGAAGTCGCCCATACGCTGGTTCAAAAAGGGGACTGAGCAGAGAACCAGGACAGTAGATTCCAGGGCAAAAAAAA